>NC_135310.1:54389694-54587194 GCF_048772815.1 Callospermophilus lateralis | reverse complement strand
TTATTTATTTTTATGTGGTGCTGAGGATGGAACCCAGCGCCTCACATGTGCGAAGCAGGTGCTCTACCAGTGAGCCACAACCCCAGCCCCCAGCCCTTTTTTATATTTTAGATATAAAATAGATAGGGTTTCACTGAGTTGCTTAGGACCTCACTAAGTTACTGAGGCTGGCTTTGAACTCTGAGTCTTTTTGCCTCAGCCTCCTGAGCCTCTGGGATTACAGGCAAGTGCCACCACGCCCATCCTTAATTCTTTACTGATGTTCAGCCAATCCACTGCTAGATGTCACATAAGTATACCTGGCACACAAGGGGAGAAGTACATTTGTGTTTACCAGGAGAAATGTGTTTTCTGCCATTCTTTGGTATTTTTCCCCCTCCTTCTTTCTTTTTTTAAAATGAAGCAAGTCGGCCAGACGTGGTGGTGCATGCCTGTAATCCCAGCATCTCCGGAGGATGGGACAGGAGGCTAGCAAGTTCAAAGCCAACTTCAGCAATGATGAAGCGCTAAGCAACTTAGTGAGATCCTGCCTCTAAATAAAATACACAATAGGGCTGGGGATGTGGCTCTGTGATTGACTGCCCCTGAGTTGAATCCCTGGTACAAAAAAAAAAAAAAAAAAAAAAAAAAAAAAAAAAAGCAAGTAAAGAAGTTGAGTGGGATAGGGTGGGAGACTTGTTATAAGCTTCTGTTTTTAACACCTCCTCCCTAAGAAATCCCGCAGAAAACAATTTTAAAATCTTGTAGTCTTTCTGTTCTTTTTTTGTTTGTTTGTTTGTTTTTGGTACTGGGAATTGAACCCAGTGTGGCACTACTTCTGATCTTCTCCCCCAGTCCTTTTTTTTTTTTCTTCTTTTTTAAATACTTCTTTATTTTTTTAGTTATCGGCAGACACAACATCTTTGTTTGTATGTGGTGCATCGAACCCGGGCCGCACGCATGCCAGATGAGCGCGCTACCGCTTGAGCCACATCCCCAGCCCTCCCCCAGTCCTTTTAATTTTACTTTGAGACAGGGTCTCACTAAGTTGCCAAGGCTGGCCTCAAACTTGTGATCTATGAAACCTGCCTTGGCTTCCATAGTCACTAAGAGATTATGGCCTCCCTAGTCACTAAGATTGCAGTCATGCTCCATTGAGTCTGGCTTCCTGCCATTCTTGATTCTGACTTGTGGCCATCTCTGTATTCTCAATCTAGCTTGCTCCTCTCTCCTGATTGTTCTTTTAGGTCTCCTACTTCTGGAGTCCAGAAACCAGGGGTCTAAACTGATTTTCTAAATGTCTTCTACTTGTTCCCACACTATAAATGTCACTTATTCATTCTACAAGCATGTATGGAATACTTGCCAAGTGCCTTGCAGGAACTGTGCTGGATTCTGAGCAGAAATAGAAAAGAAAGACACAATATACCCTTTCCAGCATTAACAGGTATCTTGCTCTAATCTACCAGTTGGGGTTAAATTTTTTTTTTTTTTTTTTTTTTGTAGTTGTAGATGGACAGCATTCCTTTATTTTATTTGTTTATTTTTTTTATGGCGTGCTAAGGATTGAACCCAGTGTCTCACACATGCTAGGAAAGCACTCTGTCACTCAACTACAGCCTCAGCCCCCCAGTTGAGGAATTTTGATTCCTATCCTTAATTTCATATCTCAAGTTCAGTATCTTGGTCTTAAGACTTATTGTTTGATGGTAAGTGGGGGGTGGGATGGGAAGCACTCAAAGAAAAAATAAGTCAAACTCCTTTAGAATAGAACGACATCACATTCTTTTTGCACTGAGAGAAATAAAACCCTCCCAATCATAAGGTTTTTGTTTTGTTTTATGGCTAATTGATCAACTTGCCTATCTTCTCTAGCTGTTTCCTCCTTCGTATTTCTCTTTCTACTTCACATATGGTCTGTGGGAACACAAACAACAAAAAGAGACTCTCAATTTTGTTTCCATGTTTTCTTGACTTCTTTAAATTCCACGACTAGGCACTTACGATTTCCAATTTATTCTGTATAGAAGGGAGGGAGTGCCAATCTCATGAGGAGCTTATTGAAAAATACATTCCCTTTAATCTTTATCCAGGCCAGGGAAAAGAGAGTAAGGAGAGGATGGGAACGTCTTAGCAGAATTAGTCACAGACCAATTTTTTGCAGGACTTTCCCCATGTCCCATCCCTCCTGATAGAAAGGAATGATCCCTTATCTTGTCTTCCTGAGGCTGGGTTCCGGGTGACCCTTCTCAAGAGTTGGATAACTAATTGGAAGAAAAAAATCCAACAAATGTAAAACTAGAGGAGAAACATGGTTCTTGTATTCCCACTGTATTCCTGGAGTTACAAGTATGTTGGGACTTAGAGGAGAATAGCACCCAAGGATCTTAACTGTGTAGTCACAGTGATGGTAGGAGGTCAGGGCAGGTGGGAGAGAGGCAAGCTCATCTAACCCTTGTCTGATAGAGGACAGGTATCTTGTTCTTAAAATAGAAATAGGAAATATTAGTTTCCTATACAAGAAGATAGACAAAATTATAGGAGATACTGAGGAAGGTCATGCTGAGGATCAGCTAATCTGGGATCTTGTCACTATCATGCATAGATCAGGGAATTAGTCAGTCAATAGACAGTCATTTTATTTATTTCCAGCCTCAGTTTTCTCATTTGTAAAATGGGAGAATTGGGGCTGGGGATGTGGCTCAAGCGGTAGCGCGCTCGCCTGGCATGCGTGCGGCCCGGGTTCGGTTCTCAGCACCACATACAAACAAAGATGTTGTGTCCGCCGATATCTAAAAAATAAATATTAAAAAAAAATTCTCTCTCTCTCTCTCTCTCTCTCTCTCTCTCTCCCACTCTCTCTTTAAAAAAAAAAATAAAGTTGGTGGTCTTTTCTTTAAAAAAAAAATGGGAGAATTGGACTGGATCAGCAATTTTCTTTTTTAAAAATTTACTTTATTTGTTCTTTTTAGATATACATGACAGTAGACTGTATTTTGACATATTGTACATATATGGAGTATATTTATTCTATTTATATCCCGTTCTTGTGATTGTACCTGATAGGGAGTTTCACTGGTCGTGTATTCATATGTGAACATGGGAGAGTTACCCCTGATTCATTCTACTGTCTTTCCTATTCCCATCCTCTCTCCCTTCCCTTCAGTCCATTAGCAGACTATGAAATCTGAATTGAGTTTTTATGAGCACATTAAAACCAAACCAAACCAAATTAAATAGATTAGAATGTGCTGTCTTGTACTTAGTAATATAAGAATTGTTCTGTTAGACTGTTTATCCATGTTGTGTATCTGTAGACACTGGATTCTGACATCAAATGTATTTCTAACTATGGTTCACAGTAAAACATGTTTTTTAAAAATTTGTTTTTATTTTTATGTACTGTTTGGTGCTGGGGATTAAACTTGGGTGCTTTCCCACTGAGGTCTCACTAAGTTTCTTAGGCCCTTGCTAAATTGCTGAAGCTGACTTTGAACTTGCAATCCTCCTGCCTCAGCTTCCTGAGCCTCTGGGATTACAGGCATGTGCTGTTGGGCCTGGCTAAAACATGTTTTTTAAAACATAGGAATCCATAATTCCTGAGGATCTTTCCAACTGGTATTTTAGATTTCTTTGTGTCTGCAGAAGCTCCCCTCAGGGATTCAACTCTTTGATTTGGGAGAACACGTTTCCATGACACCTCCCACACCCTCCGCCCAGGCAGACAGCCTGTGTTTTTACTGAGCCTGTGACACGCAGAGCCCCTCACAGGGTGAGCTGAGGAGAGGCTGAGGGGTAACTGTGAGCCATGTTGTTAAATAACACTGACTTTTTGACACTTGGGGGTTTCACAGGCATGCACAGTTTCTCCAGGTTGTAGGCCCTTTGGTTGCACTAGGATGCTTTGTATTAAGCAGGAGGTTGGACAAAGTAATAAGATCCCTTCTTTAATTGTGTGATTTTATTAATACAAAAACCATTTATAATTAAAGAAACTTCCAGTAACAGCAACGACATTAGCATGTCCATAATGAGATGTGGGTCATAGAGGGCTTCCAGTCATTATCCTATTCCATCCCATCAATGGTCCTGAGGCCCAAGCTAGCAGCTTATGAGGAGTTGAGACTGGACTTGAGTTCAAATCTTTTCCCCCACAAACCCATAGCACATGGAAAGGGATTATCATCATCAAATGTAAGTAATCAAATAAGTTTTTCTTCTCATAGCAGTAGCTTTAATTCTGTTCAGCCCACTTCAACAAATGTTACCTGAGAAGGCCTGTGATGAAATGGGGGCCCTGTACTGGACAGATCTTTGTATAGTAGTCATACTTTGGGGACACTTGGCATAGATGGACAAGGCATCGGGAACCACAGACCACCAATAGGATATAACCCTTGGGCTGGGGTACAGCTCAGAGGCAGAGCATTTGTCCACCATACACAAGACCCTGGATTTGATCCCCAGCACCACAAAACAAACAAACAAACAAACAAATGGAGGATATACTCCTAAAACTTGAGATAGGGTTGGACATTGTTACTATATGTGAATGCATTTAATTATGTAACCCACAGTTGTTGTTCCAGAAGATTTACAAAGATAATGCTGACTAAAGAAGTGTTCCTCCAAACTTCACTAATGATACTAAAATATATGTGAGATAAACCATAGCACAACTGAAATAAGGCACTGTGGAATTGTTTTGTGCCACCAACACTGACCAGATATAAGTTCTTTTCTCCTTCTACTTCTCCTTTTTCTCCTTGTTTTTCCTCTTTCTCCTCCTCCTCCTCCTCCTCTTCCTTCTGTTTTTCCTTCCCTTTCTTCTTCTTTTGTATCAGGAATGAAACCCAGGGGTTCTTTAGCACTGAACTACATCCCTAGTCATTTTTATTTTTATTTTGAGAGAGGATCTTGCTAAGTTGCTGAGACTGGCCTCATACTTGTGATCCTCCTGCTTCAGCCTCTTGAGTTGCTGGGATTACAGATGTGTGCCACCTCTTGAAAACAAATGACTGGGCCATGGTTACACAGATGTGAACTGGCAAAAGTTCTTTTTCTGATTCCAAGTGCTTTTGTCACCATAGCCTGTGTTTTCAGTCTAACACTCTCCCAACTGAGCTATCTCGGCTGCTTGATAGCCTGTCTTCTGTAGATGGAATTGGGGGTGGGGGAAGGTAGAGAGCATCAGAGTAGCATAATTTGGAGATATTTTCTCTGAAGATTATTATTCAATTTTAACCTGGTTTCAGATCCCCTAAGAGCCTTTCCATAGTAATAAGTTCTGTCACAGACTTTTCCCTTGGGAAAATAGGGCACTGATCAACCTATCAGAAAATTCAAGTTGGCCTGACATTACATGAAATTACATTCAAAAACTGTATTGCAAGTTCTCAATTAGTTTTATTATGAATTTGCTTTGGCCGAATCACTCCTTAGAGGCCAGATGGCCCTGGTGAAAGGAAATAATTGGATTCTGGAGCATAAACAGCTGAAGACCAAACTCTGGGTCCACGTCACACCCATCAGGTTGGAGGCTTTCAAACAGCAACTTGTGGAGTGTCCAGAGGGCCTGGGGCCATGTCTGCCCTATTCTTCAGAAACATCATAGCATAGGGCTCACGAAACCTGTTAGGACAATCAAGAGTGTAGAACCTGATATACAATATTTTGCTTTTACATTTTACATAAATAACCAAAGTAGTTGAGGACTGAAGTAATTGCATTAGAAGTTGTTAGCTCTGAAGCTGGGAGTGTGCATGCCTAGAATACCAGGGACTTGGGAGACTGAGACAGGAGGATTTCAAGTTTGTTCAAGTTTGAGGCCAGCCTCAGTAATTTATTAAGACTCTGTCTCAAAAAAAAAAAAAAAAAAAAAAAAAGAAAAGAAAAAAGAAAAAAAAAAGGCCTGGGGAGGTAGCTCAGTGATAAAGTGCCCCTGGGTTCAATCCCAATAGCAGAGTAACACACACACACACACACACACACACACACACACACACACAAGTTGTATTGGGAAAAAATGAAGTGTTGGAGTTATTTTCAATCAGAAATGTAAGATGGGGAAAGGTATATACACAGTTAAGATGTGTCTATTTAATAAATAGAATCTTAAAAATATAGAATGTTTTTGGATCTAATCTAAACTGTAAAAATAATAAACATTTTTAAGGCTTGTGTTAATTATCTTCATCTAGTAGATCAGGCTTCACTGTCAATGCCAATAAAAACAAAAAGTAAAAGCAAATTTTTTAAAAAAGACACTTAATTATAACTGAAGCACTGTAGTTAAAGTTCTCTAGATTGATCAAAAACATATAACACTATAATGGTAGATCAGATAACCCTATAAAAACTTAATTGCTTTATACTGTATTAGCAGTAACCAGTTAGAAGGTTCTCATGGACAAAAATCCATTCCCCCAAGAAGACAACATGTGATATAAACAACATGAAAATGAAATGCCTGAGAATAATCCCAACAAGATATCATGGGCCCTACATGGAGAGGTATCCATAAATATCAGTAAAATAATATCAGTTTCTCTGCTGGGAAAAAGTGGCAAATCACCATCAAGAAGATAATTTTTATTGTTGGTTTGTTTTGGGGACTGGGGATTGAACCCAGGGCACTTTACGTGCCCAGATCTTTTTATTTTTTATTTTGAAACAGAGATTTGCTGAATTGCTAAGGCTGGCCTAGAACTTGCCATCCTCCTGCTTTAGACTCTGGAGTCACTAGGATTACAGGTTCATACCACCACACCCAGCAAGAAGATAATTTGTAAATAAGGAACTGCATATGATGAGTAAATATGACATTTCTTACTGATAACCAAAGATTGGAAAATAGAGTTTTAAATAATCATATCATTCTATACTTCTAAGGATATGCTAATATGAACAGTCTCATATAGTACAGAGTGTGAGTTGATAGATTTAGCAATTATTAGGTCTTTAATATATTCTTTTTCTTTTTACCAATAATCTCATGTTTAGAACTCTATCCAAAAAGATTATTTGAGATACAAAGATATTTGTGTAAGGATTTATTGCAATATTATTCATAATAAAGAAAAACCCAAAATAAATTTTATGTGCAATGGTAGGAAATGATTGAATAAATTGTGGTCCACCTCTACAGCAGAATTCTTTCAGTTATTAGGGTTTGTTGATATTGTTATTTTGATATTGGGAATTGAACCCAGGTTTGCACTACCTCTGAGCTACATTCCCAGCCTATCTTATTTTTATTTTGAGACAGGATCTTGCTAAATTGTAGACACTGGCATTGGACTTGTGATCCCTTCTGCCTTAGCCTCTGATGTTGAAATAACAGATGCTGAAATTACAGATGTGTGCCACCATGACTGGCTCACATGGTGTTTTTCAAGAATATTTAATAAAATGGGAAACTCTGATATGATGAATTTAGATAAAAAATGCAGAATATAAAATTGTGCTTTATTATTAGTAGTAAAAATATGCATTAGTTTGGTAAGACTGCCCTAACAAAATACCACAGACTGAGTGGCCTGAACAACAGAAGTTAATTTTCTTAGTTTTTGGCAGACACAACATCTTTATTTGTATGTGGTTCTGAGGATCGAACCTGGGCGGCACGCATGCCAGGTGAGCGCGCTACCGCTTGAGCCACATCCCCAGCCCCAGAAGTTAATTTTCTTAAAGTTCTGGAGGCTAAAGGTCCAGGACAAAGATGTTGGCATCAAGTCTGGTTTCTCCTGAGGCTTCTCTTCTTGGCTGGCAGATGACTTCTTTCTTCTGTATCCTTACGTGTTCTTTTCCTGGTATCACAGGTATGTCTCTTCTTATATGGACACCAGCTGTATTGGGTTTGACCCTCTCAGCCTCATTTTAACTTAATTACCTCTTTGAAGGCCCCATCCTCAAATACTATCACATTTTAAGGTACTGGGGATTACACCTTCAGTATATGAATTTGGGGGGCAAGGGGAGCTCACAATTAAGTCCATGAAATCATAATTCTGATTTTGTTTTAAAATTCACAGGAGCAATAACAACAACAAAAAAAATGATTAGAAGGAAATACAGTAGACTTGTGGCTTTGTGGCTTTTCCCCAAAGGATCATACTATGTGGTAATTTGTAGGTATGTTTATTGATTAGAGATTTGAGCAACAGAAACCTTTGAAGATGGCCTGTGACAGAGACCCTATTTAGTGATTCTAGCTGTTCTCTGGGTATCCTTGTCTTATTAATGTCCTTTATGTTTCACTCTCATTTTATTTTTATTTTATTTTTTTTTAATTTAACTTTTTTTGGGGGCTGGGGATGTGGCTCAAGCGGTAGGGCGCTCGCCTGGCAAGCGTGCGGCCTGGGTTCCATCCTCAGCACCACATACAAACAAAGATGTTGTGTCCGCTGAAAACTAAAAAATAAATATTAAAAAAATCTCTCTCTCTCTCTCTCTCTCTCTCTCTCTCTCTCTCTCTCTCACACACACACACACACACACTCTCTCTCTTTAAAAAAATTAACTTTTTTAGTACTAAGGATTTAACCTGGGACACTTTATCTGTGAGTTACATCCCAGTTCTTTTCTTATTTTTCATTTTGAGACAGGGTCTTCCTAAGTTGCTAAGGGTCTTGATAAATTGCTGAGACTGGCCTCCAACTTGCAATCCTTCTGTTTCATCCTCCCAAGTTGCTAGGATTATAGTCATATCCCACCATTTCCCACTCACTCATTATTTTTAGATAAAGCAGTTTTAATTTAGAATTAAAAGAGAGACAATTTTTTTTCTTTTTTTAAATGGTTGTTCAAAACATTACAAAGCTCATGATATATCATCTTTCATACATTTGACTCAAGTGGGTTATGAACTCCCATTTTTACTCCAAATACAAATTGCAGAATCACTTCGGTTACACACTCACATTTTTACATAATGGCATATTAGTGACTGTTGTATTCTGCTACCTTTCCTATCCCCTACTATCCCCCCTCCCCTCCCCTCCCATCTTCCCTCTCTACCTCATCTGCTGTTGTTCAATTCTCTCCCTTGTTTCCCCCCCCTTTCCCCTCACAATCTCTTATATGTAATTTTGTGTAACTTTGAGGGGACAGATAATTTTTTTTGTCATAACATTAAATTTTATAAAGGAAGTATACTACAAAAGTTATTTACAAATACATAAATAATAAATAATTTACTATACAAATATGTAAATGATAAAAAATAGTAGTGGTAGAGCACCTGTGTAGCACATGTGAGGCACTGGGTTTCATCCTCAGCATCACATAAAAATAAATAAATAAAATAAAGGTATTATGTCCATGTACAACTAAAAATATTTTTTAAAATAATACAGGTTAAGTTGGGATATTTGAGGGGGTTCTATAATAAATAAGTTTACCTTTATTGCTTTTTATGATATTTGCTATAATAAATGTACTGACTGGCCCAAGGGTACATACCTGTAATGCTAGTGACTTGGGAGGCTGAGGCAGGAAACTGATGCTTGAGTTTGTGGTTTTTTTTTGGTACTAGGGATCAAGTCCAGGGATGCTTAATGACTGAACCTCATCCCCAGCCCTCCCCCTTTTCCCAATGAACCTTTATTTATTTATATATGGTGCTGAGAATTGAACCCAGGGCCTCACCCATGCTAGGCAAGCGCTCTACCACTGAGCATCTTAGTAAGACCTATCTCAAAATAAAAAAAATAAAAAGGGATGGAAATGTAGCTCAGTGCTTAAATGCCCCTGGATTTGATTCCCACTATCAGGAAAAACAATGCCCCCCCCATCCAATAATGTAATGTATTACTCTTAAAACCAGAAAACAATGTTTTGTGGTTCTTTAGGGTATTCTTGAATTCTATTCATTTTGGTTCAACAGATATTTATTGTGCACCTCTATTGTGCACAGTGATGCTATAGTTCAAAGATTAGGGAGAAGATGGGTGTGACAGGGTACCCTTGTAATTCCAGCAATTTGGGAGACTAAAGGAGGAGGATCACAAGTTCAAAGCCAGCCTCAACAACTTTGCGAGGCCTTGTTGCAACATAAAAAATAAAAGGGTTAGGGATGTAGCTCAGTAGGTTCAATCCCAGGTACTAAAAAGAAAAAAAGATCTGGGATATATGATCTGACCTATCTGAAAATTCCTACCCTTTCAGGAGACTGAAAACTACTATAAAAATTGCTATGAATAAAATATGGCAGTTTAGAAAAAAGAATCAATAAAGACTTCAGAGAGGCAGGTTCCATTTTAAAGTTAAACCTTGAAGATTAAGATTTCACTATTCTGAAAAAGAGAAAGGAGGTATTTTAATTTGTTTTATGCTGCTATAGAAGATTACCTGAGATGAGGTAATTTATGAGAAACAGAGATTTATTTCTTATAGTTCTGAGGTTGGGAAGTCCAAGACTGCAGGGCCAGCATCTAGTGAGGACCTTCTTCCCATGGCAAAAGATGGAAGAACATTTTTTTTTTTTTTTTTAAGACAGCATCTTGCTAAATTGCAGAGGCTGGCCTCAAAGTTGCATCCTCTCTCCTCTGCCTCCAATTGCTGGGATTATGGGTGTGCATCACTATGCCTGGTACCTTTTCTTTTACTACATTAGAAATTTGAGAGAAACAATGGAAAGTAGTGGAGACAAAAGTAAAGCCAATTCCTAGAAAAACTATCGTACTTCAGCACATATCCTTCACTCAGACTGGGGTCTGGGAGAATACTTTGTCTTGGATTCAACCTATCCAAATAGATATAATTAGCAATGAGAGACTTTGAGCCAGGTTTTGATAAATGGTGATTTGTGAGTTGGGTAGTGATTGATGGAAAATAAAAAAATTCTCTTAAGGTATAGATAACATAATAGCTAAGGATAAATATGTTTAAATTCCTAGATTTAAATGTTTTATATTTTAATATGGTAAAGCACTTGCCTAGTATGTTTGAGGGGTCCTGAGTTTGATCCCCAATACTGCAAAGTAATCCATTTAAAATACCTTTTTTTTTTTGGTACTAGGGTTTGAGTCCAGGGATGCTTAATGACTGAACCTCATTTCCAGCCCTCCCCTTTTTCCCAATGAACCTTT
Source organism: Callospermophilus lateralis (assembly GCF_048772815.1). NCBI lineage: Eukaryota > Metazoa > Chordata > Mammalia > Rodentia > Sciuridae > Callospermophilus > Callospermophilus lateralis. Next base: position 54,576,125 of record NC_135310.1, on the reverse strand, counting down.
ATTTATTTATATATGGTGCTGAGGATTGAATCCAGTGCCTCACCCATGCTAGGCAAGCGCTCTACCTGTGAGACGCAACCCCAGCCCACCCCCAATCTTTTTATTTTTTATTTTGAGACAGGGTTTCCCTAAGTTGCTTAGGTCCTTGCTAAGTTACTGAGGTTGGCTTTTAACTTGTGATCCTCCTGTGTCAGTCAACCAAGTTGATGGGGATTACAGGTGAGTCCATTTGAATTGCTTTGATACCAATAAGATAATGGTGATGGGGAGTCAGCAGGAACAATGAGTTACATTATTTGTAATCAACAACAATAATAATAGTAATAGTTAATATTTTCTAAGAACTTGCTATGCCTGAGTCTGTGCTAAGTGATTGTGGGCATTAACTTTTTTACCCTTTAAGTCAGAGCTGCTCATAGATCAATCCCTCTGAGAAGTGCCAAACTTTAATCTGAAAATAGGGTACACTGCATAATGCTTAGAAATAATGTTGACAAATAAATAGAAACGAATTTTGAGAATAAGTTATAAATAAAAACTATTTTCATAGTCTCAGTGTATAAATACTATATATAACAATTTTATATAAGGTGAAACTTTCAAAATAAACCATATCATATTTCATACATTGTTATGTACACATAAATAAACATGTTTACAATAATAGAATTGTGCTCTATATACTCTTTTAAAATAAGCTTTACTTTTTAGCCAGGTATGCCTGTAATACAGTCTAGCTATTCAGGTGGTTGAGGCAGGAGGATCTCAAGTTCAAGGCTACCTTGGGCAATGTAGTGAAACCATATCTCAAAATAAAAAGGGCTGGGAATATAGCTCAGTGGTAGAACACCATTCCCTCCCTACCCCACCCAGGTTCAATCCCCACTACTGTAAAACAACAAAAAAACCCCCAAATAAACAAAAATCTGACTTTACTTTTCAGAACAGTTTTATATTTATAGAAATATTGCAGAGTAAGTATTCATATTCCCTCATTCAGTTCCTCTTATTAATATCTTACATTAAAATGCTACATTTGTTATAATTAGTGAACCAGTATTGATACATTGTTAACTGAAGTCCATACTTACTTCAGATTTCCTTAGTTTTTGCATATTATTATTTTTTTTGTTCCAGGATTTTTCAGATCCAGGATATGATATGTCTCCTTAGACTACTTTTATTTGTTTTTGATGACTTTGGCAGTTTTGAAGAGTATTTATCAGGTGTTTTGTAGGATGTCACTCAGTTGGAATTTGTTGTTAAATTAGGTTAAATCAAACCTATGAAACCATAGGGGAAAGCCAAAAAAAAAAAAAAAAAAAAGAAAGAAAAAATTAAAAAAGTAAACTTCCATCTTCACATTGTATCACAGATCACACACAGATCCATACTTTATCACCTGGTTGAGGTAGTAGTGTCTATCAGTTTCCACAGTCTAAAGGTATCGATTCCCCCCTCTTCATACTGCACTCTTTAAAAGGAAGTCATGAAGCATACCCCCATCCTTTTTTTGGTACTGGGGATTGAACCCTGGGTGCTTTACCACTGAGCTACATCCTCAGTCCTTTTAATTTTTTATTTGAGACAAGGGTCTTGCTAAGTTGCTAAGATTTGTGCTAAATTGCTGAGGCTGGCCTTGAACTTGAGATCCTGTTGCCACAGCCTCCCAAATTGCTGGGATTATAGGTATACACCATCAAGCCCATCTGTCATACATTTTTGGGAATTCTTCCTCAGGAAAGATATGTCTGCCTTCCTTCACCCATTTATTTTATTATTATTAATTTTTTTTTAGTTGTAGATGGACACAATACCTTTATGTTTAAAAAACTTTTTAGTTGTAGATGTACACATATCTTTATTTTATTTACTCATTTTTATGTGGTGCTGAGGAAAGAACCAAGTGCCTTACATGTGCTAGGCAAGTGCTCTACCATTGAGCTACAACCTCAGCTCCCCTCCCCCATTTATTTATTTAGCCAATTACTTATTACAGTATTGACTCATGGGTATTTATTTGGGTTATGAAATATACATATATATATGGGCTTTTTTGCACAATAATATGTTGTGAACAACTTTCAAAGTCAATAAATAGAGGTTAACATCAAAAATTTTAGAGTTTATATAGTTTATATTTGATTAAACCTCTACTGATTTTACATTTTTGCTTTTGACTTTGCCTTATTTCTGACAAGGCTGGGATAACAGCTTTACTCATTTGTGCACTTGTGAGACTACTTCTTAGTTTAGTTTACTATTTATGTTAGTTAGCTTTCCCTAACTGCAGCAAATATCTGAGGTGAATTATAAAGAGGAAGGCCTACTTTGACTCATAGTTTTGGAGGTTTCAGTCCATGGTTGGTTGGACTCATTGCTCATGGACATGAAAGAAGAGACCAGGATACCCCAATCTTATTTGAGGTCATGATTTTTTTTTGGTGGTGCTGGGGATTGAACCCAGGGTCTTGTGCATGGGAGCCAAGCACTCTACCAATGGAGTTATGTCCCCATCTGAAGTCATGAATCTTATGACCTAGGAATCTCTAGTAGGCACCACCTCTTAAAGGTTTCACCACTTCCTAATGGTGCTGAAGGTTAGGGGACCAATCCTTTAATACATGGGCCTTTGGGGGCCATTCCAGATTCAACCTATGGCTCTATTTTAACTTTATTTCTAAATCCAATCTTACTTGAGCTATGTTCCCTGTTTCTAAGGCATACCCTGCTTTCCTTGGTTTATACTGTTTTCTCTAGCAGAAATGCTCTTTGCTTATCTTTGTCTACTGAAGTCCTGTGTACCATTCAGGGTTCAGCTCAAAGACTACTTGCCGAAGCTCTTTTTTAGAGTTCTGAAGATAATTTAATAGTTTCATTATCATAGAATTTAATGGCTCACATCTTTGAGACTCCTATTCTATCCCAGGACTCTGTTTTCTTTCTACTACTTTAGCTTCAAGAGGCAGATATGTGACTAATTGCAGTCATCTGTATACTCCTCCACAATGGTGGGCACATAAGCACATAAGTGGATGGCATATTTTGACTTTGGTTGAAGTGAAGAATCTGAGTAAATGAGAAATTAAAAATCGTCCTCAATATTGCACTCCTAGTTAGTTACTTTTTAGGCATGCACATTGACACTTCATGCTCAGGAAGACAGAGTTGAATAAAGATTTCAGTAATTGTTTAAAGTAAAAACAACTGTACATATTTGAAAATTAATGTTTTCTAGCTGTCTCAAAAATACTTTGTTGGTTGAAGTTTTTAGAATTTTAGTCTGTCTTCCAAAATGAGCATCTTTAGTGTGCCAAGTATTCAAAGGGAACTGTACACGAATGCAGAAGGAATGAAGTAAATAAGGCCTCTTTTTCTTCTGATTTCCTAAGTAGGCAAGTGGCATAATGTATTTTATAATTAGCACGAAGAAGTGAACGCCAAAAAATAAACAAAAAAACCCAAGAGATGTTAGTTTGGTTGTGACGCTGACACTGAGTTGGGAGTAAAGACCCAGTGCTACTGACCGGATGACCCAACCTGTACCTAGGAGTAGACGCACCCCTCTTGTTAACACTCGGAGGAGGGGTGACCTGCACCTTTGTGACCCCGGCGCCCTCCAGTTAGCAGGAGGCCCTAAGGCAGACGCGCGCACAGCCACAGCCACCAGCGGGCTCCCGGGGCCCTGCGCCACGGGGCGTCCCGCCTCCGCCTTTCGAGGCCCAATCATCTTTGGGCTCTGGGGGCACGTCCCGCTGCCGGCCACGCCCCCTGCCGGCCGGGCGGGGGGCGCCTTTAAGAACCGGCCGCTGGCCGCGGGCTCCGTCGGGAGTGCGGGGTTGTGGACTGTGAGGCGCGAGTCCTGAGTCCAGAGGCGCTCGCGCGCCGCTGCCGTCTTCGCGGCGGTCTCTGCGCCGCTGGCCGCCCGCCTGCTTGCCAGTCAAGGGCTCTACCGTCCTCGCCTCGGCCTCCTGATCCGCCCGCGCGGCTTTCCCTGTTCCTTCGAGAGCGGGCCGGGAACCCGCGCCTTCGCGCTCTCCGCCCCGGGCCATGGTGCCCTCCCAGGAGGAACCCGCCGCCGTGCGGGGGACGAGCGAGGAGCAGCCGCCCGGCCCCGCACCGGTGGGGGAAGCTCCTCTGTCTGACCCGGGACCCTCGGAAGGCTCTGAGGCGGCCGCTGAGAAGGTGGAGGTGGAGCCCCGGGAGCCCCGGGAGCCCCCCGAGGGCGGCTGGGGCTGGCTAGTGATGCTGGCGGCTATGTGGTGCAATGGGTCGGTGTTCGGCATCCAGAATGCCTGTGGGGTGCTCTTCGTGTCCATGCTGAAGACTTTCGGGTCCAAGGACGGTGACAAGATGGTCTTTAAGACAGGTGAGGCGCAGCAACCAGCCCTGGGGGACGCGGGGTCCCCAAGCGCATTTCATGTGCTGGATGTATGTCCGTGCCCCAGTGTCAATCATGGTGGTTCCCCATGTGCCGGAGCGGGAGAGCGCTGTGTCTGTCCTGTTACCTATGGAGCCTGCGGCTCGGTGTGCCAGTCTGTGTGGAATCAGATGCAGGGACTATGTGGAAACAAGTTGCAGAACTTCTTGCAAATAAGCCCAGGTTTCCACTTCTCCCCTCCGCAGAGTGGGCGCTAAAAGTCCACATTACTTTCCCTCTTAGTGTTAGAAAACAAACAGAATCTTCCAACACCAACAACATCTCATTGTCATTTTTTACAGTCTCTTTCTTGTCCTGGACGATTGGGTTATTCAGCCTGCTCGGCTTCAGAGGGTGGGTGTATGTTGGGGCCGGGGTGGCTTGCTGGATGGAGAGATGAAAAATGTATCCCAAGGTCACGAAAAGCCTGTGGAAAGCCAGTTTCACATCGCTCTTTCCCGTGCTAAATTTAGAAAGCATAGGAGGCATCTGCATCTGGGATTAGGAAGAGAAAGGTGAGGGATTGCCCCTTCCTTCTGTGTTCTTGGACATTTTCTACAATATACTAAATAATGTGTAACAGGCACAGACTCAGCTTTTTTCGTTATTACCTTACCTCTTGACTGATTAGGCCAAACAACAACAACAACAACAACAACAACAACAAACCCAAAACGCCCAAAACAACAACAACAAAAAACTAACGAACGTCTGAAATGGTCAGTGAAACATTTCCCCATTAATTATTTTTCTCAGCTTGCAAGGCAAGAGTTATCAACCCATTTAGATGAGAAAACTGAAGCTCAGTAAAATAGAGTTTCTTGATGAGTAGCAGAATGCAGAGAACACATGTGACCTAATCTTAAGGGCTAAGTAATTTTCATTACTAAATCAGGATGCCTCTCTGCCATTTGGGAACTTTATATGATTAGTAATCTTTAGTGTGCATATCTAGAATAAGCAGGACTATAGTAACAAATTCTAAGGCAAAGGTAATGTTGAAGATTTAAAAATCTTATATAAATAGCATTATAATATTTGTATCACTCCACAACCTGATTTTCTTTTGTTTTGTATCATGTTTAGGACTTATCCATATAATAACCTCAATTTCAGCTGGTAGCTCAAATTCTTTCCATTTTACCTTATGTGATTTTCATTATGGGTATATTGTACTTTATGCATTCTCCCTTTCTTCAATGGACATTTATATTGCTTCCCAAACTTATTATAAACAAAGCTGCAATAAATATTCTTGTACATTGTCTTCTTGTGCATGTAAATAATACTTAACCTGAAATTTCTGTTTCTTAAATAACTATTGAAGCAGCTGTGTTGTGCAGGTCAAAGAGATACAGAAGTGTTTGAAATATAATAATATGTCCTTACTACTTATGAAAAGCAATCTTTGTAAATTTCAGTAGAATAGATGTGTGTATTTAATAGTTAACAAAATTTTTCTATATGAGTATTTTGGAGTAAAAAGTTCAAAAGGAGAAAGAATTGAGGGAGTTAGCATTTTCAGACTAGTTCCTGCAGCATTTAGTATATTCTTGCCTTGGATTATAGATTTTTGATAGAGTAAAAACAACTGCAATCTTGTATATCATTGTTTTTGCAACTCTGGTGAATAGATGCCATTGGTGTCTGAGTTTTCATCTTCCTTTTTTTTGAGAGAGGGAGGAAGAGAGAGACTGTCTGTGACTCCAACTGATCACATGACTGACTGACAAATGGACAGACTGAGATGATAGCTTTGCTAGGGATTGAAATTTTACAGTGTGAAAGTTTCTACCTACTATGCATTCCCAAAGTACCAGTTGGCTACAATATTCCAGTACTGGGTAGCTCAAGGTTAGTGCATTAGCAGCTTTCTAATCTGTAATGGATACCTGAGATAATCAACTTATAAAGAAGAAAAGTTTATTTTGGCTCACAGTTTTGGAGATTTCAGGCTATGATTGGTTGGCCCCATTGCTTTTCGGTTCTAGTGCTGTGGGGCAAAACCATTTATCTCATGACCAGAACTGAAAGAGAGTGTTGAAGTGGTCAGGGTCCTACAGTCTCCTTCAAGGTTGTGCCCCCATGATCTTAGACCTCCCACTAGGCTTTTCTTAAAGGTTTCACTATCTCCCAGCAGTACCAAGTTAGAGACCAAGTCTTTTTTTTTTTTTTTTTTAGTTATCGGTGGACACAACATCTTTGTTTTTTGTATGTGGTGCTGAGGATCGAACCTGGGCCGCACGCATGCCAGGCGAGCGCACTACCGCTTGAGCCACATCCCCAGCCCAGAGACCAAGTCTTAACACAGGGTTTTTTGGTAGACATTCTAGATCCAAACAAAAGCAGCGAGGGAAAGGAAGGAACCTGGTTTGCCTCTTGCACTCTCTTTGAAACTCTTGTAGTTTTTTTTTTTTTTTTTTTTGTGTGTGTGTGTGTGTGTGTGTGGTGTTGAGGATTGAATCCAGGGTCTGGCACATGCTAGATGTGAACTATACCTACAGCCCATAAGATAGTATTTAAGCCAATATTGTTAAGGTTCTCTACCCAGCCCCCACCAGTAGTTTCATAAAGTTCACCATCTATAGCAGCAGTGAATATTTGAGAATACCAGATATGAATTTATCTATCTATCTATCTATCTATCTATTTATTTATTTATAGATAGGGGCCTTGCTCACGGAGATAAGTGCTTGGCCTCTGAGCTATACCCCCAGCTGCTTTGAAATTTGGCTGTTTAGGCTTTTTCATTTTGATTTTCTAATGCTGAGTCTTCAGTAATCAAACATATGCAAACAAGCTTCAAGTACAACACAAATTATTTGGAATTTGTTTAAGGGTTTTTTTTGGTACTGAGGTGCTTTTTTGGTACAGGGGTGATTAACCACTGAGCCAGATTCCCCAGCCCTTTTTTATATTTTATTTAGAGACAGAATCTCCCTAAGTTGCTTAGGGCCTTGCTAAGTTGCTGAGACTGGCTTTGAACTTGTGATCCTCCTGCTTCAGCCTCCTGAGCCACTGGGATTACAGGCGTGTGCTACTATGCCCAGCCTGTTTGAAGTTTTGGTGTGTTTTCGGGTTACCTTATTCATGATTGATAATGCTGGCCTTAGAGGGCAGTTAGTTCTGTCTCCTAGTTTTCATTAGCATTACAATGAATGATTATCTTGAGGATACCCAGGGAGATGGTGATAGAATGGGTACCTAGGTCTCCAAGTGAAGGTGCACATTTCTTTCTTTCTTTTAATATTTATTTTTTAGCTTTAGGTGGACACACTATCTTTATTTGATTTTTATGTGGTGCTGAGAATCGAACCCAGTGCTTCACCTATGCTAGGCGAGCGCGCTACCACTTGAGCCACATCCTCAGCCCCACATTTTTCGAGTACTACCTAATGGTAAGCATTTTATATGGGGTCCTATTTAAACATTACTGCAACTCCATCAGATAGGCTTTGTTAATTTTTTTCAGATGTGAAAACTCAGGCCCACACAGTTTTCAAGTAAGTAGTGGAACCAGATTTTAACCTCAAGTTTATCTGACTCCAGGAACTGGATTTTTAACCTTTGATCATATTGCACTGGCTTGATAAAATTCTGCAAATTTGACTTTTTTTTTTTTTTTTTTTTAATGTTGACTAATGATTGCTTGAATACTGGAGAAGGCATTCAGGGGTTAGAAAGAAGTCTGAAAGATTAGAAGGTTAGGATCCCTGTAACTACTCCTTTTTTTTTTTTTTTGCTGTGTTAGGAATTGATCCTAGAGATGTTTTACCACTGTGATATATTCCTAATCCATTTTACTTTTTGAGAAAGGGTCTCCCTAAATTGCTCACGCTGGCCCTCCAACTTGTAGCTGGGATTTATAGGTGTGGCTACCCTACCAGCGGTTCTCTGCTTTTAAAATTACCTTACATTCAGCAACAATTGCCAATTATTCATGTCTTGTAGAAATAGATTTTTGAAGTGTGGTGAGACTTCCACAGAAAAACATTGTACTTTTTATATGACTTTCAAGCAAGAGTCTGGGGCTTTCTTTGGAGAACAAGCTCCTTTAATTCAATCCAGGGCAATCCTTTATGGCAGAATGAAGAGGAGCTTCCCTTAGGCTTGCTGCTCTGCAGGGCTTTCTTAATTCTTCCTACATAATGGATGATACAGCCAAACTTTCTTCAGAAAGGGCCAGAAGAAATTCATGTGCACTAAGGTTTAAGTGACTTTATGTATCTTCCTGTTTATCCTACTTATTTTACAAATGCTTACCCACAGTGTAACCCTGTTTTGGGCTCTGTGTTGGGGGCATTGGAGATAGTGACTGAGAGAGATATGTCCTTCCCAAGGAGTTTATAGAATCTGTTGAGATACAAATGAGGTTAGCAAGGATAGTGGAATGTGATGGACATCATTATCCAAAGTACATGTATGAAGACACGAGTTGGTGTCAACATACTTTATATACAACCAGAGATATGAATAACTGTGCTGTAAATGTGTAATAAGAATTATAATGCATTCCGCTGTCATTTATTTTTTAAAAAATCAATTAAAAATTAAAAAAAAGAAAGAGATTCAAATGAGTAACAGGAAGTGATAGAATACTTGAGAGGCATTTGCAATATAAGGACTCCCTCTTATTCTAAAAGGTAGAAATTCTGTGGATATTTCAGTAGGTAGTGTATGCTGGGAAAGGCATTTGATGGCCTCTTTCTCTGTGGTTATAAATCTTACTGTGAAATTCAGGGAAAGTCAGCTGAACAAAAGAAAAATACTCATGGCAACACAGTCTCATTATGGGGCATAGCTGTGGGAACATGGAACTCTTGAGATGTGCCTCGCACATCTTGCTGTGTTGGTAGTAGTTGTAGATCAGAGGGAGTAAGGTGAGCTTGAGTTGTTTCTTCAGTTTTTTCTTGTTCACATGTGAATGCTTCTTGTCAGGGTGAAGGGTATCTGTTCTTTTTGAAAAACTAAAACAAATTCTACAATTAACTGGAACATTGTTTTCACATAGAAATTAGAACTTTGTTTAATTCTGTTATTGGAAAATCCGTGGACTGATGAAGTATATAGTTCCTGTTTATCTTCCTGATACAGTGTTATGGGACACATTCTGGGATCTTGCTAGGGCATTAATCTCATTTACTTACATACTACTTTCTTCCTAGAGAAAACAAATGTTGTAGTTGTGTATTTGAGTTTTTAAAAAATATCAGTGGTGAATGTCCCTAATTCCAGTGACTTAGGAGGCTGAGACAGGAGGATCACAAGTACCAGTAGGTTATGTGATATTACTGTACAGGGTTGAATTAATGATAGTGACTAAAGAACCTCCCTTTCAGGACTTTGATAGTCAACTTTTAAAAACTATTTAACTTTTTTTTTTTTTGGCGGGGGGTGGTACTGGTAACACAGGGCTACTTTATCAATGATCTACATGCCTAACACTTTTTTTTTTTTAATTTTTAAATTTTGAGGTAGTGTTTCTAAGTTGCTTATGGCCTTACTAAGTTGCTGAAGCTGGCCTTAAATTTGTAATCCTCCTGCCTCAACCTTCCAGGTTGTTGGGATTACAGCTGTGCCCCACTTTACCGAGCATGAAGTAGGATTTTTGATACCATTCAGGAATGAAAGCATTTTGCATCACCTATCAGTATCTCCCTCCCTCTCTCTTTCTCTCTTCTGTGCTGAGTATTGAACCCAGGGGTACTATATCACTGAGCCACCCCCAGACTTTTTTATTTTTTAATTTTAATTTTAATTTTTTTAGAGTGAGAGTGAGAAAGAGAATTTTAATATTTATTTTATTTTTTTTAGTATTTGGCGGACACAACATCTTTGTTTGTATGTGGTGCTGAGGATCGAACCCGGGCCGCACGCATGCCAGGCGAGCGCGCTACCACTTGAGCCACATCCCCAGCCCTTATTTTTTATTTTGAGTCAGCATTTTACTAAGTTGCTCAGGTTGGCCTTGAATTTGTGATAATTTTGCTTCAGTCTTCTGAGTGTCTGAGATACAACAGGCATGTGCATCACTTCGCCCAGCCACCTTAGTTAGGATGTCATTTATAGATAAAGAAGTTGTAACTTTCATAGTTTAGGGTTGGGTTACAAAAATTAAATTGAATTTAAGAACATCTTTTTAACTGGGGGGAAATTTGTACTTATATAATGAATTGTCCTGAAAGTAGAACTCTTCTTTTTTTTTCTTTCCTTTGGAACAATTTCCTGAATTTTTACTTGTATATTCTCCTGAACCTCAATGATGTAGTCTATACAAGTCATCAGAAAACTGTGAAATCATTTTTGGAAAAGAATTCCATTTAGAGCTGGGCTCAGTGGATTGTGCCTATAATATAGTGAATCTGGAGGCTGAACAGGAGGATTGCAAATTTGAGTCCAGCCTGGGCAATTTAGCAAGACCCTGTCTCAAAATAAAAATAAAAAGGACTGTGGTTGTAGCTAGTAATAGAGTGTTCCTGGGTTCAACTTCCAGTACCTGGGTGTAGGGGGGAATTTTATTTAGGGTTGTCATTACCATAAATCTGACCTCATATTCAAATTAAACAAACAAACCTCAAAACAAAACAGAACAAAACAAAAAACTTAACCCCAAACATAACTGGAATAATCTGCTCTCTACAGTTCTGACCACCTGCTTAGCCTGGTGCCAGCCACTTAGGAACTGTGGGTGTTTTCATTGGCAGAGATTCAGAATGGGCAGCTCCAACTGCACAGACCCACCACACAAGATAGACTCTCAGAGTCCGCAGTGTTGGAGGAAAGCAGTGCTCTCAGATGTACCTGGACTCAATGTGTGTGCCATGCCTTCTTTGCTAAAGTATCTTCATTAATGGCAAACTTACTTTCGAACCTTTCAAATTGAAGCTAGAATAAAGAGCTGAGAAGATGACTTGCTTATTCTCAAGTCAGAGTCATTTTTCATTTCACTAATTTTTAATTAAAGGACAAATGTGAAATACAGATTTGAAAATAATGTGTATGGATCAAACCATTGTTTCTAACTTTCTTATTCCCTCATGATAAACATAAAAATATCATGGTCTTTGAATAATTTGATACTTTCAAGGATAGTTACCTTTTCTTGTAAGTAAGCATCCCTAATATTAAGAACATAAAGCCATGCTTCTGTTCTAATCCCTAGCCAAAGTTTTGTCAGGTTTACTTTTAGTTGTGTTACAGAAACAATTAGGACTCCTTTTTTTTTAAAAAAATATAAAATTATAAAAAAGTATATATATACACACACGTTTTTTATATATATATACATAGGTGTGTATATATATCTATATACATATATGTTTATTTACTTATAAATTACTAATTGTGCCTCTCTGGACCTTTCATGTACTCCTCTTAGGAAATTATGCTGCCTATCTCCTCCTCTAGTCCCCCCACTTGATAATCACTCATTAAAGAGTTTAAAATTTGGGCTGGGGTTGTGGCTCAGTGGTAGAGTGTTTGCCTAGCATGTGTAAGGCATTGGGTTCGATTATCAGCACCACATACCAATATGTAAATAAAATTTAAAAATTCATCAACAACGAATAAAAACATGTATATGTGTGTATATATATATATGAGTTTAAAATTCAATTCAAAGGTCTGAAAATATAGTTCAGTAAGTAGAGGTCTTGTCTAGCATGCTCAAGGCCCTGGGTTCAATCCTCAACATCTAGGGAAAAAAAAAAATTCCCCAAACCAAAAAACAGAACAACACAAACAAAACAACAAAGGTATGCTTTAGATAGTTAAATCTAAATGATGAAAACTCACTGTTAAATAATGGTAATAGTTAGGGAAAGATGCCTTGATCTGTCGTCAGATTGGATCCAAAAACCAATTCTGAGATACATTTTATAAACTAAGAAGAAACCTTTTATTAAATAGAAATTTTCTTTTTCTTCATTAATGGGAATTGAACCCATGTGTGCTATATCACTGAGCTACATTCCAGTCCTTTTTATTTTTATTTTGAATCAAGGTCTGGCTAAGTTGCTGAGGCTGGCCTTGAACTTGCCATCCTCCTGCCTCAGCCTCTTAGCTTGTCTGGTTACAAGTATGCACCATAGTGCTCAGCTAAATGGAAATAATATTTTCTGGGTAGATAAATGTTCATGCCTAGTCAAAAAAGTTAGTCTGGTGATAAGTGTTTTGTTTTGTATATTATGGTGCTGGGGATTGTACTCAGGGCTTCATGTTCTTTGCTACTAAGCTATATCCTCGACCCTTTATGATTATTTTAATAGTAAAAATATTTTCATCTTGCTTAAAAATTATCCTTTTCTTTAGTTTTGACTTCATGTTGTAATTTCAAGTGACAGAATCCCAGAGGATTCACATTTGCAAATGGTTGTTTAAACAATGACATTCCACAAAGTTAATTGATGTTTTAGTGCAAATGGGGGCAGAAAGTGCCAACGTCCATTTACAGTGATGTAACATTTGATATTTGATAGCAGTATTCCCATCCCTGTATTAATGACATAATAGTAAACTTGCCTCTTTAAACTTGTTTTATAGAAATGAATAAGTAAATACTAATTGTATGGAGTTTTAGTTGCAGCTGTTAATTTGTCTTTTTGTATTTGGAGAAAGTATTCATTGTCTGAAACTGATAAAGGGATTTTTAAATAAGATCAAAGGATTTGGACACGTTTTAATTTTGGATCAAAAGAGTGATATTTAATATCAGGTGTACAGGTATTAAGAGCTAGATTGCAATTAGGTGTGGTGATGCATGCCTGTAATCCTAGCAGCTCAGGAGACTGAGACAGGAGGATTGTAAGTTCAATGCCAGCCTCAGCAATTTAGCAAGGCCCTAAGTAATTTAGCAAGACCCTGTTTCAAAATAAAAAATTGATTTATTTTGAGAAAGGCTGGGGATGTGTCCCTGGGTTCCATCCCAAAACAACAATAATAAAAACAAACTAGTAGATTGTTTGGTGCTAACACATGCCCAGTCAGAGATTACACATTGAATTCTTCTTTTTTTTTTTTTTTTTGGTACCAGGAATTGAACCCAGGAGTTCTTAAGCACTGAGCCACATCCCCACCCACTTTTTATATTTTATTTAGAGACAGGATCTCACTGAGTTGCTTAGGGCCTCACTAAATTGATTAGGCTGGCTTTGAACTTGTGATCCTCTTGTTTTAGCCTCCTGAACCACTGGGATTATAGACATGTGTTACCTTGCCCAGCTTACACATTAAATTCTTGCTGATTTTTTTTTTCCTTTTTGATGGAAGGGTGATGGTGGAAAAGGATAAGATAGAAGAGATAATAGTCCCACATTTGTGTTTTTATTCATGATTATGCAGGAAATATTAAACCCAGGTTGATAAATAATTTACTTCATTCCTTTCTCTTTCCTTCTCATCACCCCCAACCACAAGGTTAAATCCAGGGGTGCTCTACTGCTGAGCTATTTCTCCAGCCCCTCCTCCGTCCTTTAAATTTTTTTTTTTTTTGAGACAGGGTAAGTCTTACTAAGTTGCTGAGGTCTCGAACTATCAATCTTCCTGCCTCAGCCTCCTGAAGTACTGGGATTACAGGCATGTGCCCAGTGTTGATAAATAATTTCTAATCTAACATTTTATTTGGCAGTTTTCATGTGTTTCTGCTATATAGGCTACTTAAATGGGGAGCAAAGGCAGATAAACCATTTTTCCCGTATTTTATTGTTGGCAAGCAGGAAAAATATTGAAAGGGTCTTTGCCTGGATGTTCAAAAAAAAAAAAAAGAAAAGAAAAGTTTTAAATGTTTATTTAAACTAAAAGATTTAAAGTAATTTTAAAATTGAAATTTTTGATCAGACTGGTTATGAGTCACTTAGAAGATTCTTTATAAAACATGAGCATTTATCATTTTTTTTCTATAAACTTGGGTCTATGAATGATGCTGGGTAGGACTGACAACTAAACCTGTCCCAGAAATGTTGTGAAATCTTCTGTAGAAGTCTACTTGAATTTTAAAAGAAATTGGAATAAGTACCATTTTATTGGTTTGGAAACTAATTACTCGGAGAGGGATTTTGTTTTCTGCAGTTTTTTGTCTATTTTACTCACCTGGAACACTTTAAGGTTAGCCTTCTTGGAAGAATATACTCACTCTTTCCAAGCAGTAAAACCAGGGAACACTGAGGCTGGGCTGTGGTTCAGCGGTAGTGCACTTGCCTGGCATGTGTGAGGCACTGGGTTTAATTCTCAGCAATGCATATAAATAAATAAAAAAAATAAAAATCTACCAACAACTAAAAGAAATATATTAAAACAAAAAGGGAACACTGAACCTGACTCCTACTTGAAATTTACAACTGATGCATGTGTTTATTTATATATATAAGCATATGTATAAATATAAAATTCAGATTTTTTGAGTTGTAAAACAGTGGTCTGGTACCTGCACACATTTTTTAACATCTCTAAACAAGTCTAAGATACCTTGGAAACTAATTACTTAGAGAGGGATTTGGTTTATCTGCAGTTTTTTGTCTTGTTTACTCACCTGGAGAGTAGTAGCATTTAAAAGTGTAAGCATTCAGTATAAGTGGGACAAAGACCATGAACAGCCTCATGTCAGTTCAAGTCCAGTTTTGTTTTAAGTGTTGATACCATCTTAAAAACCTTTTTTTTTTCAGAATTGCAAATTTAAGAATTGCAAATAATGAATTATATATTTATCTGTATTTACTTTTGTATGCTGTTTCTCAGTGACACTTTTTAGGTATGTTTTTTCTCTATCCCATGGGGGCCCAACATTATAGTTTCACTAAGTGTTACATTTACCATACTGGTCTACCCTAGGTTACTCAGCCAGACCTCCTTTGTTGGCTGTTTGAGTAGCAGATAGTGTTATGAAATGGAAGTAGCATATCTGTATACATCTTTGGACAAATTATTTTCTTATCCTCTTGGATTGCTTCGTTGGGATATACATTCAAAAGTGAGATTATTGGTTCACAGGGTATGAGTAATTTTATAACACTTGTTACACATTGCCAGATTATTCTTTAGAGTACTGGAAAGTTTACAGTGTCACCAGCAATGTACTGGCTCTTTGAAAGCCCTACCATTGTTATGTTTTATTTATTTATTTTTAAATATTTGCTAATTTGGGAAGTTCCGGTAGCATTTAAAAAAACAATTTAGGTTATATTTTAACTGCTTATAGACTATGTGCTTTCTCAGTTTTTGTGTCCTTTAGGAGCAACAAATGGCTTGGCAATTATTTATAATAAGATCTAGAAATACAAGAGGATGTAAAACAGTGAATATATTATAATCAAACTTTGTTACTATAGGTGGGAATACTAGGAAGACTTGAGATTATCCTAGGCCTTAGATTCTCACCTGACACACCTCTGCAAGTAGGGTACACCCTTGTTCCCTTTCTTTTGCTTTATCAGCACAGGTGTTGGTCAAGGTCTTTCCTGTATTTGAGGTTGAAGAGGGAAATTAACCATTATTTTTAAAAGAGGACCTAGAAATCATTTAATTTGTTTTGTTTTGGCAGTACTAGGGATCAAACTCAGGGGTACTGTACCACTGAGCTACATCCCCAGCACTCCCCATTTTTTTTCAAATTAAAAAAAATCATTTATTTATTTGTTTGTTTTGTTTTGGTGCTGAGGTTCAAACCCAGGGCCTTGCAAATATGAGGTAGGTGCTCTACCACTGACTCATGTCCCTAGCCCATTAAAAAAAAATTTTTTTTTTTTTTTGAGAGAGGATCTTGCTAAGTTGTACAAACTGGCTTTGAATTTGAGATCCTCCTGCCTCAGCTTCCTAAGTGACTGGAATAATAGGTAGGTATAGGCCCCTGGCAGGAATCATTTGATTTTTTGATTA
Organism: Callospermophilus lateralis; assembly: GCF_048772815.1. Taxonomy (NCBI): domain Eukaryota; kingdom Metazoa; phylum Chordata; class Mammalia; order Rodentia; family Sciuridae; genus Callospermophilus; species Callospermophilus lateralis. The sequence goes on along the minus strand of NC_135310.1, from coordinate 54,559,837 downwards.
CAAACTATATATCAAGAGCCATTCAAGAAGCAGAAGTGAATTTGACTTACTCCATGTTCTTGAGAGGAGGCAAAATGGTGTGTACATAAATAAACCCAGGCAATATGCTATACATGCTAAATTCAGTGCAGACAAGATATAGGATATTAGAGAAGATTAAAAAGAAGACTGAGCTGATTAAGGAAGGTTTCATGAAGGTAACTTTTGTAAACGGTGAATAATTTGTGTGATCTGAAGGGAAACATGAATGTAAAAGTAGCTTTTGAGTTAGACATTAAAGGATTGGTAGACTTTCCTCTCACCTGGCATTCCAGGTAAAGGTGCAAGTTCTGGGCAAGGACCCAGGAGCAGTTCTAATACTGAATGTCTCTTCTGCGTTTTGCTGTATATTTTATGTTACCCTGTTTTATCTGCCTAGCAATCCTATTATGTAACTATTGTGTCTCTGCTCTACTAAAGCCCATAAATAGTGGGGCTAGATTTGAACATAAGTCTGGCTTCAGGATCCAAGTTCTTTATTCTTAACTACTTACAGGTCTTATTCAAGTGGATATCAAGGAGTTTGGTTTGGCTAGAACTCAGGGTATGTAGTGGAAAGTTGTAGAAGGTAAGGATGGAGAATAATGGTAGAGCTGGGGACTGAAGATCTGAATGCCAACTGAAGGAGTTTGGACATTATTTGATAGATAGGCCATGGAAAGAAATTGAGGGTTTCTGAAGAAGTGCTTTAAAAAGTTGACTGATTTGCAGAAGAAAGAAGTAGGATGGACACTAAGGTTACTAAGTCCCTGACTGAAAGCTGGATGAGATTTGAGGTACAACAAGGAAATGGGAATGATGGAATAGCGGTGAGGCATTACAAAGGATAGACTGAAGGCTTTTGGCTAATGATGGGTGTGGACACTGATGGAGAACACTGAAACAGGGGATGACTACATATGGAGCCTGTGTCTGAGTAAGTTTTGATCAGAGAGCCCCACTTTTTTATTTTGTACTGGGCTCCCAAGATGATGTCAATAATCCTGAATGGAGCTGTTGACCAGATCAGGGGCATGAGGAGGAGTTGCCAGGGAAAGGCTGTCTTAGATTTTAGGCATGCTGAGTGTTCCAGGCCAGCAGGACCTCAAGGGGTAATGCCAAACAGATAACTAGAAATACAACCTGGAAGCCTGAGAGTGAAGCTGTCGGAGCTAGAGCTTTGCAAAGAACATGTGTCTCTGAGGGGAATATGACATAATCATAAAAATCCAGACGTTCTGTCTTGAGCAGACCTCCAGGTGCTCCTGGGTAATTGAGTTTGTTTCAATTGATATCATCATTTTTCCTTTTTCTTTCTTTTTTAAATTTTGAGACAGGACCTCACTAAGTTACTGAGGTTGGTTTTGAACTTGAGATTCACCTGCCTCAGCTTCCTGAGCTTCTGGGATTACAGGTGTGCATCACCATGACTAGCAACCTCTTAGACTTTTGACAGGCTGACTTTTCTTTTACTCATGATGTATTTAAGCCAGTCTGTAAGTCTTATTTTCATGATATCCTAGACAGAGAAACTGTGAGAATAGCTTAGGATTATTATTTTTATTTTATTATTATTTTTATATTTCAAATACAAATGTAATTTATTGACAGTGGTAGAAAATCCATTCAACAAGCAGATGATGTTATTTTGTAGATCAGCTTTCACAGAATTTAGAATCTAGGCCAGTTATTTGACTCAGTTCACAATGAAAACAGTTCTTTCAAAAACAGATTCTATTCTTGTGTGTGTGTGTGTGTGTGTGTGCGTGCGCGCGCTGGGGATTGAACCCAGGGGTGCTTTACCACTGAGCTATACACCAGTTCTTTTTAATTTTTTAATTTTGAGGCAGAGTCTTACAGAGTTGCCGAGGGTCTTGCCAAGATGCCTTGGCTGGCCTAGAATTTGTGATCCTCCTCCCTCCCTATTGGAATTTTAGGTGTTTGCCACTATGTCCTGACTAGGTTCTGCTCTTTAAAAAATTGTCTAGGAAAACTAGAAGAAATGAAATTAAGTTCTGTATGGACTAGGACTAGGTGGAATAGCTTATATCTTGTGAAAAACATAATTTGTTTTTGTACACTCATCTTAGACATCTGAGATTTATAGGGAAGGTGGTGTCCTCATGAAGCACACATTGACCAGAAACGGAGTCAGGAATGTATTTTGCCTTAGTTTTCTGTCTCTCACTGAGTAGGGATATTTGAGTAAGAAAATAGAATATTAAAGCACTTTTAAATGTATGAAGCACCACAAATATGTTGAATGATATTATTATTAATCATGTTGGCCTGTGCCTGTTAGAGGGCATGTATGTTGACTCACTTGCTGATCTGTAATCTCTCAGGACTCAGGTCCTGAATTGCACTTTTGTGTTTGAAGCCCTGCTGAAAGTGCTGGAAGTTCAGTGATCCTGGAAGAAGAACCAGTAAAAAGCAAGGGGTGGTGGGGTGGGAGGTGGTGGGGAGTATGGTGTTGGGGGGAAGCGATTGTTTCCTTTTTTTATACATGAAGATACCTTTACTGTTCCAGTAACTGTGTCTTGGAGATTCTGGGGATTGAACCCAGGGCCTTGTGCCTGTGAGTCAAGCACTGTACCAACTGAGCTGTATCCCCAGCTTTGTGTCTTTTAATACCATATTGCTTCATTTATAAGGTCTGTATTAAAATTAACATCAGGGCATAAGGCGGTATTTTAACCATGCTTATTTGTTGTTTTGCTTGCTGGGAGGAACTGAAGTACTGGTTTGCTGACTAAAAAATTTGACTTCTAATGACTATGATCAAAGGAAGAAAAGGAAAGTTCATCTAAACCATTTTTCCTCTTTAAGAATTTGAGAAACAGAAGCCCTATGATTTTTTAAGTTCTATGCCAACATACCAGACATAGAGAAACTTGATAACAGCAAAGGTCAGGAATTGCAAAATTGCAAAAGAGCAATGTAAGTTTTTGGTATTCACTTCAAAACACAGTTGTTTATATCTTAGTATTCATTTGTTATGTGAATACTTTTAAAATTAGTTTTATATGGGTGGTAGTTACTTTTTTGTATCTTTGATTAGGAAACAAATATCAAGCCACTTAAAAGGTAGACTCTTAGTGGAAAAAAAATCTGGTAAAAATAATACTTAATCCAATTAATCTGTCTTCTTCTAATTCGTCATGATGACTTTGGGTGTCTGGTGGCAGCTGAGAATGGATAATGGAAAAATGTCAAGGCTATGTAATCCCCATAATTCATGGTCACTTAAGAGGATAAATTAATCATTGGTCACTAATCTTTGGATAATTACTCTATTGAGCTGGAAATATCCCTAGTTTTTTTGGGAAGCGAGTCAGTGAGTCAGTAGAACTGTCAAAATTGATCAGCTTTTCTAAGTCTAATAGTAAGTGAATGGAAACAAGTTTCCATTAACCTTTTCCTCCCTGCATTGTAGCATGGTCATTCTATAACTCTGGAAACTGTATGGAACAATAGGGAAAATACATTAATATACTGTCTTGTGGTAGATTTTCAGGTTGGCCTTAGACACAATTCAGAGCCTTACCTCTAGCTGAGGATGAACAAAGCTGCCTTCACAGGGGAAGGCTTGCAAACTGTGTACGCATCTTTGATCAGAATTAGGCAAGTTAGCAATATTATAAAACTGGTTTGAATACAGATTGTTTAGGAAGTGAGTCTCATGTAGCTACAATTCTATTTATATATTAAAACCTGAGCTAATTTATACATCAAATTTTGAAGAAGTCTGTATTATTTAAGTACTGCTTTTTTTTTTTTTTTTTTTTTTTTGGATGCTAGGGGTGGGGTGGGAATAAAAAAAAAGTATACATTTTAATACTAAGGGAATGAAAAAAGGAGAAAGTCTCTCCTTGCCCTAGATTTTCCACCTGGGTAGAGTATCTCCAAAGAAGATGAGTATTCACTTTTGGAGTTTGTGATATCCATTGTGGAAGTTTCCAAAGAATCTTAATATTTGAGAGTAAATGAGATTGCTATGTAGGACCATCAGAGATATACTGTTTATTTATTTATTTATTTTTAATAATCAAAGCCATTTTTTTTAATAACAAAATTTACCTGTCTACTTAAGTTGTAAATTGTTGCCTTGATAAGTTTTTTTAGAAATAAAACAGAATTCAGCCAAGTATTATTTATAATCAGTCAAGAAGGTTAAGTATGAGAAAATACTAGTATTATATGGTACTGACTTACCTTAGAATTGAAATATAAGTTAGGTTTTCAGAAAAGAAGTGTAAATTTAAAAATCTTAACTAAGATACATTTTAGAAGGCTCAATTCAATTATTATTATTTTTTAGTTTAAGAAATTTTATCACTCAGCCCTCCCCCCAGGCAATGGCAGAAATCAGCCCTTGGGGGCAGAGATGAGGCACATTTTGGTCCATTTTCCTTCATGTAGTTGCAGAGGGAGTGAGGTGAAGGATGCAGGGCTTTCTAGGGACAGATATGTGGCCCTTTTAGGCAAAGCTCCTGTGCCACAGCAAAGCGGATGAGGTCAGCCTGGCTTGGGTCAGGCCTCATTGCTCTTGCCCCTGGCTTCCTGGACCTCCCAGAAACTAAGAAACAACAGGCCAATGTTGGTAGTGTAGATGGTGCTACAAATAATGTACAAATTATAGAACATGAAGAACAGGAGCCAGGCCAAGTAGATAGAATCAGGGGGGGACACCTGTAGGCTCGAGGCCCAGCATCCCTGTAGGCAACCTGGAGGAGAAGCGCACAAACAGTGAATGGGGTGCCAACATTGTTACAGAGCTGCTGAGCAGGTAATCCCGGTTGTGGGCGTGCAGCACCTTCATGTGCAGCACCTAAAGAGAAAGCACTAAGCCCAGGAGGCAGAGTGCAAACCACACCCATCCAGGCTTCCTCCAAGTGACCTGTAGTCATGGGCCCCACCTAAAGTACCAGGTGGAAGAGAACCAGGTGCATTTAATTAATTTTTAAAAGCTAGCTTTTTTGAAGGATATTTTACATATAATAAAATTCACCAATTTTAAGTGTATATAATTTGATGAGTCCTGACAACTATATACAGTCATGTAGCTGTCATCATAATTATAATAAAGAACATTTTTTTCACTCTAGAATGTTCACTTGGGCCCCTCTGCAGAAGATCTTCTTCCCTTACACTCTGGCTCATGGACACAATCTGCTTTCTGTCACTATAATTTAAATTATAAATTTTTATACATGTATAAGTGGAATCATACAATGCATTTTCTTTTGTGTCTTGTTTGTATTCAGCATGACACTTTTGAGATTCATCCATGTTGTTGCATGTAGGTAATTTCTTTTTATTACTGAGTAATATTCCATTGTATGCCTATACCACAATTTTTTATGCATTCACACAATGATAAACAGTTGCGTTGTTTCTGGGTTTTCCCATCTTGAAAAGTATTGCTACAAACATTGGTGTGAAAGTGTTTGGACATATGTTTTCATTTCTCTTGTAAACCCAATTTTAATTTTATTCTATATTCTTTATCCACATTATAAATTTAGTAAGAGGATAACACTCTGTGTGTGTGTGTGTGTGTGTCTGTATATTTATGTGTGTTTATGTGTGTGTATGTTTTAATTAAAAGAAATTGTAGAGACTGGGGATGTAGCTCAGTAGTAGAGTGCTTGCTTTGGGACTACCTATTGAAGACCTGGAGAGAAAGGAGGAATGGGAGCAAAGGCAGCATTAGTGAGAACCAGAAAGCTCAGGGTAAGAGGTCTCTAAATGTGACTGTGGGATTGAGTGCCAAATTTAAAGAGAATGGAAAAGTTTTGGGAACTGATTAAGGACAAGGGTTGAAAATTCAACTAAGATTAGAAACTATGTATTTGTGGTGAAACCAGTTTCCAAGATTGTAGCCTCCCAAGCTGTGGTCTGCTAGGTGAGCAAAGGATGTGGACTGTACAAAATGATGGAAGGTTAGAATCAAAGCCAAACAGTTTTTGTCCATTTTTACCTCTGTGCTATATCGCTTCTTCTCTCTACTGGTATATTACCATTGGAGACTCAGAAGTACTCCTGGTTTAAGTATTTGTTGATTATACATGTAAAAACTTATTTTTTTTATTGTGGAAAAAATAGCATAGAAATGTATCATTTTAACCATTTTAAGTGTACAGTTAAGTGGCATTAATTACATCCACAATGAGGTCCACCCACTGCCACCACTATTCCGCAGTTTTAACTTTTGGCCTGACTTTGTCGCTCTCTTCCACATTTGGTATCACTCCTGATCTATGAACTCAACAAAGTTCTTTATTAAGTATAGTATTTATATTTTTAAAGCAGAGGTGTTGGTAATAGTAGGTACTAAGCTTAGCTTTGTTAGGCTTTGTGCAAGGTACAAATTGTGGCATCGGTTTTTTAGCTATTTATTGGTAATTATTTGTTAATGTTTGACTTCTTCCCTATTCAGGGAAGGTTTACAAGTGCAGGAGCTGTGTTGATCTTGTTTAGTTATGTCTGTATTGCCCAGCACAGTGCTTGGCACATGTAGACTTTTAGTGATGGTTTCAAACCAATGAAAGTCCTGCAAGAATTTATTTCAGTCTAACAAGTATTTTTTGAATGCGTCTTATGAAGCAGGCAAACTTGTATTCACACATTAATACAGATTATAGGGTATGGCACATTCCAATGTCTAGTTAATTAATAGAAATTAAAAAGGGTTTTTATTTGTAATTTTTCTTAAGAAGGTATTAGAGCAGACTGTGCATTAAACAAATGACTGTACAGAATTGGCAGCAATAACCCCCAAATTTGAAGACTGTAGGTTAATTAGGATAACTGGACAGAAAGTGAGTTAATCAAATTTGAGAGTTGAAAGAATGTTCCAATAATTTTATGTTCAAACACACTTCAAAAATGTCAGCAGGTAACAGGAACTTTAGTTGCAAAACAGCAGAACACAGTGAATTTTGTGGCTTACAGTAATATTTTGGAGGAAGAAAAACCGATAAAATGGTTTGGGTCATTTGATTCTATTTCCCTATATTAAATAAAATATATTAGAATTTGAAATATTAGTTTCATAAAAAAGACAGTTTATCTGGTACTAAATTAAACATTTTAGGAATTCTATATTTCTTTAGTTATCTTTATTAAAGAGGTTAGTAATACTTTTACTTGACAAATGTGAATAAATGTGGGCATTTCTCTATTAGCTGGTATTAAAGTATTACCATTTTTTTCCCCTCAACTGGCTTGTGGTTAAATGGAGACAAAGGGGAAAATACACAGTAAGAATTAAATAGGAATATATTGAATACCCTAAGAATTATTACAATATGTCCTCTGATTCTGAAAGCTAAGTACTCTATGTATTTGTAGTAAAGCTTACTGAGGCTCTTAATCTGCCTCTAGCAAGGTGCTTTAAAATCAAATAGAAATATGAAAGAGATTTTAGGATCTCTTGTTCTGTTTTCTTGTCCCTTTTAACACTCAATAGACTAAAACTTTGTGGTATGTTTGTAGCCCAGGCAGACAATGGGTCTTTGAATTGGATTTCTTTGAATTGGACTTCTTGACTAAAGTAATATCAAGACCAAGGAATATAAAAAAGGGAGAGGGGAGTGTGAAAGAGACAAGACAGAACAGAGCTGGAGGGACCAACGAATGAGGTACATCCTTGGTTGTGTAAATGCCTCTTCCTTGTACCTGCACTTTGTGGTCTGCCTTATCATGATGCTGGTGAGTTAGAGGAGTTAGAGGAGTCCATTCTTAAGGGCAGGGTCTGGGTCTTAGTGCTCGCCTGGCTGACATAGGCATTTGGGCTCTGAGTAACAATAGATACTGGCCAGCAGCAATAGCACAGATTTCAGCAAACAGTTCCCTCTGTTGTCATTGTAATTTCTCAGTTATCAAGTTTAGTTATTCTGATGTCTGCTGTGTTAGTCAGCTTTCTGGTACTATGATAGAATACCTATGGTAATCAACTTAGAAAGAGGACATGTTTATTTTGGTTTACAGATTTGGAGGTTTTAGTCCATGACCAATTGGCCCTTTAGGGGCAGCACATCATAGCAGGGAGTGGGTGGTAGAGCAAACCCTTTTCCTCATGGCCTGGATGTGAAAGAGAGAGGAAGAGACCACAATCCCCTCCTAGAACACAACCCCAGTACCTAAGACCTCCCACTAGGTCTCTCTTCTTAGAGGTTCTACCACTTCCTAATAACACCACTTTAGGGATCAGGCCTTTTATACATTGACCTTTGTGACTTATTCCAGATCCAAACTATAACATCTTTGACCCTAGCTACTATCAAATCAAACACACAGGGAACCTCTGTTCTGTTTCTCTTCTCTCCTTCCTTATTTTTCTTCTATTTTGTTTGTTACATCTCTTCTTTTAGTCAAGCACACACATTTGACCGTGAACAGTTATCATTTCCATCAACAAACATAGAACTTGGCCCTTACCTAGATGTCTCCTAATGCTTTTGTGTGTTTTGGTAAATTAAGACATTAAAGATGTTGCATATATGTTTTAGCTTTGGTAAATCTCAAAAACAATACTGAGTGAAAATATGAAAGAGAATGTCTGATGATATTGTTTACATTTTCTAAAAAATCATGTTAAACTGTTTTGCCACATTTCATTGACTGTAAAATGTGATGCTAATATTTTGTGCACACCAAAAAAGGAGAAAAACTGCCAATTAAACTATGATGTAGTGATTCATTATGGATTGTAAGATGCCTCAACATTTTAGAGATGTTTTAATGTGAAAAAATATGCATCTTAGAATTAAAGAAGTTTGGATATATTTTATTGAGACATAATTATATAATGAAAGTATAGAAATCTGCATAGAAATTATACTGAGCCAATTCAGAATGTAATTATCTCTGTGAAAGGGAAGAGGGGAATGGAGGAGGGGGCTACACAAGAAACTTCAATTCCATACTTTGTTTTTTAAAAATTCTAAAGCAAATATTTATAAAAAACTAAAATTTGACAAAGTTGATTGGTAGTACCTATAATTTTTTGTGTCTTAAATATTTTATAATGAAAAGTATATATGTTTAAGAGGTACATAAAAATCAAACTTCCAGCTGGGTGCTATGGCACCAACCTGCAATCATAGTGACTCAGGAAGCTGAGGCAGGAGGATCAAAAATTTGATGCCAGTCTTGACAACTTTGTGAGATCCTGTCTCAAAATAAAAGTGAAAATGACTAGGCTGTAACAGTGGTAAAGTGCCCCTGGGTTCAACCCCCAGTACCAAAAACAAAAACAACAAAACAACAAAAACCAACCAAAAAAACCCCGACAATCTTCCATGACGTACATGTACTGGATTCTTTTACTTTTTTTGTACTTGGGAATGAACTTGAAATTCATCTGAAAATAAGAGACCCAGAATAGCTAAAGCAATCCTTAGTAGGAAGAGTGAAGCAGGTGGCATCACTGTACCAGACCTTAAACTACAGAGCAATAGTAACAAAAACAGCATGATATTGACACTAAAGCAGATGGGTAGACCAATGGTACAGAATAGAGGACACAGAGACTAACCTACAAAATTACGATTATCTTCTATTAGACAAATGTGCTAAAAACGTGCATTAGAGAAAAGATAGCCTTTTCAACAAATGATGCTGGGAAAACTGGAAATCCATATGCAACAAAATGATATTAAACCCCTATCTCTCACCATGAACAAAACTCAACTCAAAATGGATCAAGGACTTAGGAATAAAACCAGAGACCCTGTGTCTAATAGAAGAAAATGTAGGCCCTAATATCCATCATGTGGGATTAGGCCCCAACTTCCTTAATAAGACTCTTTTGGTGCAAGAACTAAAATCAAGAATCAATAAATGGGATGGATTCAAATTAAAAAGTTTCTTCTCAGCAAAAGAAACAATCTGTGAGGTGAATAGAGAGCCTACATTTTGGGAGCAAATCTTTACCCCTCACACATCAGATAGAGCATTAATCTCTAGGGTATATAAAGAGCTCAAAAAGCTAAATACCAAAAAACAAAACAAAACAAATAATCCAATCAATAAATGGGCCAAGAACTTGAACAGACACTTCTCAGAAGATGATATACAGTCAATCAACAAATATGTGAAAAAATGCTCATCATCACTAGCAATTAGAGAAATGCAAATCAAAACCACTTTAAGATTTCATTTCACTCCAGTCAGATTGGCAGCTATTATGAAGACAAACAACAATAAGTGTTGGCGAGGATGTGGGGAAAAAGGTACACTCATACACTGCTGGAGGGACTGCAAATTAGTGCAGCCAATATAGAAAGCAGTATGGAGGTTTCTTGGAAAATTGGAACCATAATTTGACCCAGCTATCTCTCTCCTTGGTCTATACCCAAGAACTTAAAAACAGCATACTACAGGGACACAGCCACATCAATGTTTATAGTAGCACAATTCACAGTAGCTAAACTGTAGAACCAACCTAGATGTCCTTCAGTAGATGAATGGATAAAAAAATGTGGCATATATACACAATGGACTATTACTTAGCAATAAAAGAGAATAAAATCATGGCATTTGCAGATAAATGAATGGAGTTAGAAAAGATAATGCTAAGTGAAGTTAGCCAATCCCAAAAAACAAAATGCCAAATGTTTTCTCTGATATAAGGAGGCTGACTCATAGTGGGATAGGGAGAGGAAACATGAGAGGAATAGACGAACTCTAGATAGGGCAGAGGGGTGGGAGAGGAAGGGAGGGGGCATGGGCTTAGAAATGATGGTGGAATGTGATGGGTATTATTATCCAATTATATGTATGAAGTCAAGAATTGGTGTGAATATACTATGTATACAACCAGAGATACGAAAAATTGTGCTCAATGTATGTAATAAGAATTGTAATACATTCTGCTGTCACATAGAAATAAAATAATTAATTAAAAAAAGAACATGGAAAAGAAAAAGAATATTGAAATGAACTTCAGTGAACTCTCTCTAGTTTGCGGGCTCTTTGCTGATCTTAACATCTGTAATTCTCTGAAAGTGTCACCTAATACTTGCTTCCATTTCTAAGAACCTCTAATCATATATTAGGATTTTATATTTTCCTTTTGTAAAAGATTAAGAATATAAACCAAATGGATGGGGCAATAATTTAATGAATAATGGAAAACTATACCATCTATTAAACTGATATGCAGCAGTATCATTAACTTTTAAATCTTATATATTACATTTTCCTGTATATGAACAATAAGTATAGAGTGTTGTGTATGCACAGACACCCATAAAAACTTGGTGATGTTAAGATAAAAAAGACATACTCATTTTAAAACAAAAACAAAAAAACCCCGGCAATCTTCCATAACTTACATGTAGTGGGTTCTTTTCCTTTTTTGGCACTTGGGAATGAACTTGGGGACACTTTACTACTGAACTACATCCCTGGTATCCATTTTACTTTTTATCATGAAGCAGGATCTTGATAAATTGCCATGGTCGACCTGGAATTTGTCATCCTCTTGCCTCAGCCTCCCGAGTTATTGAGATTACAGGTATGTGCTACCAAGCTTGGCTCTATTTTTTTCCTAATGGTATTTTATTTTATGTTTTTCAAGACTTTTTCTTATGTCCATCATACCTCAGCAGTGGAATTTTTTTCTTTCTTCTTCTTCTTTTTTTTTTTGGTGGAAGCATGGACAGATTGCTTTTACATCTCCATTTTGAAGTGTAAATTAAAAGATATATCATGAATATAGTTTTGCAATGATTGATCAAGGGAAAAGTTTGATGATGAACATGGCACAGAATGAATAGGATTGCCTGCGCTTTTAATAAGTAGTAAGAAATGTTTCTGTTTTTGTTTTTTAAGTCAGTGTTCTGATTGCTCCCTTATTTTTCAGGCATTTTGGTGTCTAGAGAGGGTCAGATCATGGAGTACCTTGATAAAAAGCATTATTGTATAAGTTGAAGAAAACTCATAGTATCATATCTAGGGTTGTGAAGGGGCTGGGGTTTTGACTCAGCGGTGGAACGTTCACCTAGCACGTGCGAGGCCCTGAGTTCAATCCTCAGCACCACATAAAAATAAATAAAATAAAGGTATTGTATCCAACTACAACTAAAAAATAAATATTAAAAAAAAATAGAGTCGTGAAGCTGACAAACCCTTTTTTTATCCCTTTGCTGAAATCTAAAAAGATATTTGCAGTTTTGCCCTCCTATCTCCAGATCAAAGGGCTATATGGAGTGTTTATTTATTTCTCCAAGCAATGAGGAATCAAGGGACTGAAAGATGATGTTTTATCATACTATTTTAGGAACTTCTTACCTCCTACACCCATGACACAGGACGATTTCTTGTATTTCCATAATACACTTTTAGTATCACACTTAGATGCTTAATATTCCTTATTGTCAAATAAAATTATTTTGGAAAGAGCTATTTTAAAATACCAAATATTGTCAGATCACTGACCCAGAATCTTTTCCCTAATATCTTGCCTAATGACTTGTAAGAAAGAAAAAACTTAACCGCATGAAGATGTTCACTGTATTATTACTATAAAAATCTAAACTCTGGATTCAACTTAAATGCCCCTAGATACAGAAATGGTTAAATAAATGATGATCATCTACTTTGTGGACTATGTTGCTATGTAAATTATAATGGTTGCTATGTAGCACCATGGAAATGCCTGATGGGGAAAGAGCAGAATGGTTTACTTGATTTAAGCTTTCAAAGTGGTCATGCTTGTGAACAAAAAGGGACTATGGAAAAATGAAAAAATAGTTGCATTGGGATGGAGGAGTTTTAAATGGATTTCTTTTCCTACTATTTGTAAAAAAGTTATGTTTGGGGCAGAGGATGTAACTTATTGGTAAAGCACTTGCTTAGCATGTATGAGGCCGTCGGATCTTTTTAAGAGAAGCTTGAATTTCTTTTTTAAGAAAATGATAGTTGGCCTGGGTATGGTGGCATATGCCTATAATCCCAGGGATTGGGGAGGCTGACAACAGGAAGATCAAAAGTTCAAGTTCAGCCTCAGTAATTTTGTGAGGACCTAAGCAATTTAGCAAACCCCTATCTCAGAATAAAAAATTAAAAGGTTGGGGTTTTAGCTCAGTGAAAAAGTGCTCCTGGGTAAATAAATCCCTTGTACAAAAAAATAAAAATAAAAAAGTAGTTGGGTGTACTGGTGTACCCCTATAATCTCAGCTACTCTGGAGGCTGAGGAGGAAGGAAGAAGTACCCTAAAAAGGATGGGGCCGGAGAAGCAAGCATATATTGGTAGAATGGAAGATACCGTAAAACTAAAAGTATGGGTTCCCTTACTTTTTCTTTTATTTTGTGGTATTAGAAATAGAACCTAGGGCCTCATACATGCTAGACAAGCACCCTACCACTGAGCTGCTTCCCAGTGATTTATTAGATTTTTTATTTTGAGGTCCTCAAAGTTGCTAGTCTCCTGCCTTAGCCTCCTGATTAGGTGTGATTACAGTTGTGAGACATCACACTGGACAAGTACTGGCCCTTTTTAGGATAAAACTGAAACATTTAAAATCAGGATTACTTTTTTTGCAGTACACACATTGACTTTTAAATTTTGTCCTTTAGAAGAAAAAGTTAACCTGGCACAGTTGCATAGAAGTTGGAATATTGAAGAGGATTGGTAAAAGAAGTGGGAGGATCAAAACAAATATGACCGGCTTATTCTTTTGTACTACCAAATAAGCCAACTTTTTGAACTGTATCTGTTTTAGTCAATATTTGATTATTTACTTTGAAGTTATTTGTTTGTAATAATGCTATTAACATTCTCAACAGGGCTGGGGTTGTACCTTAGTGGTTGAGTGCTTGCCTAGCATGCATGGGGCACTGGGTTTGATCCTCAGCACCACATAAAATGGGTAAATAAAACAAGAATATTGTGTCTACCTACAACTAAAAAAAAAAAAAAAAAAATCTCAATGGAACCAAAGTCTGACCCTGAGATGGTAGTATCTTAATTAACTTTGTCATTTATATAGAAACTAAACCCTTTCAGGATGTGAAGTCCTCCAACACTGACTTATGACTACTAAACCCCCACAAATTTTATACTTAACTCACAGTTACTATCTTCCCATCATTGATGCCCCAGATTCAATCCCATCATTGATAGTAGGAGGGAATAGGAAAAGACAAATAGACAAAAGAATTTTAGACCTTTGGGACCTTGCTGACCAATTAATCCAGCTTCCTTGCTTTATGGTTAGTAAATAACTACCAGGATCTCATCAGTGAACCTGTGTCATAGGACTCCAAATCTAGTGCCCTTTCTGTTGCATTATAAGAAGAGAAGGAAGAAAAAGGGGAATTGAACCAAATTATTGACACTTTAAAGGTCTCTCTTTCTTTCTCTCACTCACTCTTTTTGTTGTCCAGGAAGAATAGGGCGTTGGACTTGGTGCCATTGTCATGTTAAGTTATGAAGAATTTTTACAAAGACCATTATCCCCAAACAAGAATAGGTAAAAGAAATGAACAGTTCACCAAAGAAGAAATGTAATAAACATGAAAGAGTAAAATTAATAAAATAATTGGTTATTGTAAAGGTAAAACATTTGCATGGAAGCTTTACTATTCAGACAATTGGCCTTATAAGGCTTCTTGTTGACAGTCTCGAAAATTGATGCAAAATGCAAATGGTAAGAAAAAATGGTAAAAGACAAAGTAAACCTGATCAATAAATTTCATGAACGTTGTGGTAGCTTTAAACCTCATTTATTCAGTTACTCTACTTTTACCTAGCAAGTTTAAGATGGATGATCTCAGGTGATATATGCAACAATAGACCACTGGGAAGGAAACTACGAAGGGTGGTGTTGAGAATAGGTATAAAAACCTAATTTTACTTCCCTTTTTTGCGTTACCCAACCAGAGAAACTGGGTAAAGTCTAAGGAAATGTCTTTACTCTTGTTCAGAATATACTGCAGGGTCCCCAGGAAGAAAAAGCCAAGGAATGAGCAAAATGAAAACAGGAGTAGGACCCAACTTGTATGCACAGCTGCTGGAGGGTGTCTTGCTGATGAAGACAGAATAGAACTTTTACATGAAGCCTTATGCAGTTCAGTGAAGCCAAGATTAAGAGGACTGAGTGGCCTATTTGTCTTTGGCAACTGCTATAGTTTGGATCTTAAGTGTCCCCAACAGTCCCATGTGGTCAAGGCTTGCTCCCCAGGGAGGTGCTACTGGGAGGTGGTGGCCTCATGAGAGGTCTTTAGATCATTGGAGGCATGCCCCAGAAGGGGATCCTGGCCACATCTTCTTCCTATCTTTGTCACTTCCCTGCTATGAGTGTTGGTTTTGCTCTGCCAAATCCTTGTATCATCATGTGCTACCTCAGCACAGTCCCAAAAGCAGTGGGGCCAATTGACCATAGCTTGAAACCTCCAACAGCATGAACAAAAACTCCAACAGCATGAACAAAAAAGCAAACCTTTTCTCTTTGTAAGTTGGTTAGCTCAGATTTTTTTTTATAGTAATGACTAATACAGAAACCATGTACCTCATCTTCTGAATAGACCACATCACCTTCTGATGGGCTTAACAGTTCTGAGAATTTCTTTTTCTTTTTCATCTTGCTGGAGATTGAACATGGGACCTTACATATAGGAAGCAAGTATACTACCATCTACACTACCACTGAGCTGTATCCCCACCCTGATAATATTGCTGACACAGAAATAGGCTCGCTCAGCTCCTGTTTGGAAGTAAGTAGGGTAAAAATAGTAAATCTCCAATGTTCTTGTTAATGATGATTATGTATTTTAATTAAAAAAATGTTTTTCGCAATTGAACCCAGGACATCAGACATCCTACACAAGCATTCTATCACTGAACTATACCTGCTGGCCCCTAAATATATATTTTAGAAGTTGGCCCAGTGACAGTGGGTGTAGTGGTGAATGCTTTTCAATCTCAGCTACTTGGGAGGCTGAGGCAGAAGGATAGTGAGATCAAGGCCATCTGGGAAACATAGTAAGACCCTGTCTTAAATAACAACAACAACAACAACAGTAACAAAAACCTGGGCCCTATCAGACCATACAGAGAAACCTCATTCTTTTTAATCCTGTGTAGTATAAGTTGACAAATATATTGTCCTTTGATTTTTTTTCAACCTTTTAAAAATGATAAAACTGTTTTTTAGATTGTGGGATGTACAAAATGGGCAGTAGGCCATATTTGGCTTGCAGGTTAGTAGTTTGATGACCCCCTGCTCTATAGTGGCATTGCCAAAAAATTTTTGATGCAACCTATATGTTATTTACTAAATGTTTGTGACTCCAAATTCATATCTTGAAGCTCTAGCTCCCAGAGTGATTGTGTTTGGAGATGGGACTGCTAAAGAAGTAATTAAGGCTGAATGTGGTCAAAAGAGTGTAACTATATAAAAAGTTACTGAGATAGTTTGTATTATTCTTTTCTTTTTCTGTACTGTTTAATTTTTTTTACATTATTTAATTTATTTCTTATTTTTTGAAGTGTTGGATTGAACCCAGGACCTTGCACACGCTAGGGGAGCACTCTACCATTAAGCTACATATTCTACCAGCCATTTTAAATTTTATTTTGGGACAAAGTCTTGCTAACTTATTCAGCACAGTATCAACACTTTTTTTTGGGGGGGGGTGCTGGGTATTGAAACCAGGGGTGCTCAACCACTGAGCCACATCCCAGCCCTTTTTTATATTTAGAGACAGGGTCTTGCTGATTGCTCAGGGCCTCACTAAGTTGCTGAAACTGGCTTTGAAATTTGGATCCTCCTGCCTCAACCTCCTGAGCTGTTGGGATTACAACAGTGTCAATACTTTGTGACACTGTTACAGAAAGAATGTATTTTATTTTCAGTTGCATTTCTTTTGGTATGGATAAGGTTGAGGAGCCTCTTTTGTGTATAATGAGGTACTTATTTGATTTCATGACTGACAAGATGAATTGTGAATGTTTTGTGTTGTATTTAGATTTCATAAAATCAGTCCCACAATGTGTGTAGGATATTAGTAGAGCAATATAAGCAAGGAGAGGTAGATTTTTACCTTTCAGTGTAAAGGGGTTAATGAACCAAATAAATCTGAAAGCATTCTTAAGACTTAAATAATTGCTGTTGACTCCACTGTTGCATAGGCCATCATCTCTGTCCCTCAAAAGAAAACAAAATGAACAGTTAGGGTGAATAAATTTAATGTCGGAAATTTGATCATATTGAGGCCATACCTAGTGATTGGAATTTTGCAATCTAGACAACAGTGCAGAAGAGCACTGTAACATCACTGTTTTGGGAATCATAGTAGTAGCAGGGTTGCTGGTCTTTATATTTTGAATATATTTCTTCAGATATTTTGAATATCTACTCATAATTTTTATGATAAAAGAATTTTAAAATTGATTAAGTGCAGTCATTTTTTTTTCTTTTGTTGCTGGGGTTATCACTGACCTCCATCCACATCCCTTTTTATTTTTTATTTTGAGACAGGGTCTCACTAAGTAGCTTAGGGCCTCGATAAGTTGCTGAGGCTGGCCTTGGACTTTTGATCCTCCTGCCTCAGCCTCCCAAGCTGTTGGGATTACATATGTACGCCACTATGCCCTACTAAGTTCAGTCTTTAATTAGGAAGTTTGCTTAAACTATTTAGTAGTATTCATGAGACATTAACATGACATGTATACCAGCAATATTGTGAGTTTAAAGCTACCTTCAGCAACTTAGTGAGGCCTTAACCAATTTAGGGGAGGCCCTGTCTTAAGATGAAATATAAAAAAGGATTGGGGATATGGCTCAGTGGTTAAAGTGCCCCTGGATTTGATCCCTGGTACCAAAAAGAAGAAAAGAAAACACACACACACACATATACACACACAAATGGGTCATGACTGTAGAGCCTGTACCATTTCCATAAAAAGTGATTTGTACTCATCATAATCACACTGGTACTCAGGGAAGTAAGCTGACATTCTTCCAACATCCCTATTTTGAGTCTCATAAAGCCTTTTTTTTTTTTTCATTTCATTTTCTGTGTGTAATACTTTCTCAAATTCTTGGAAAAATAATTAGACATTTTCCTCTGAGTATATTTATGATCATAGGCATATACCCTGTATGGAAGTGCTCATAAGTATTATTTTAAAATATATATAAGCAGGAAAAAATGAGCCCTCAAATCAGAGGTATGTGTTAGAGTTGATAAATGGCAGTTTTCCCACATCACTATTTTAGAATTTTAGTTCGTGGACAAGTTTAAGCTTAGATAGCTCTGGAAGTTCAATTTTCAAAATATTTTTTCTATAGTCAAGAGTTTCTTCAAAACATAAATTTTATACTTAAAAATATTTTTTCTGGCGTGCTCAGGATTGAATCCAGGGCATCAAGCGTGCAAAGCATGTACTGTCCACTGAGATACAGCCTTATCCCCCTAAATTTTATAGTTTAAATTGAAGTACAGTGCCAGAATGCCTGTTGAATCTTTGTTTACATACGTCTAGTCCAGAATTACTTTTAAAAAAGGTAGACAAAATGACTTTATGTGGATCTTATATTATTAGATTTATCAGATATAAAATTGCCCTTTCAAATTACTGTTTCTAACCACTTTCAGTTTCTTTAGTTATCTTGTGCACTGGCAATAGTTAGCAGACTGGCATGCATCCAAAAACCATTAAGCATTGGTCTGGGTGACTTTAACTTATACCGTGAGCTGATAGATACTATGGATTATTTGGCAGTTTTTTCAAAAGAGGTTGAACATCATGTCATCATGTTGATTATTATATTTAAACAAGATACTGTGATTGTCTCAATCACTGCAGAGTACTTTGTATGTGTATTCAAGAATTGATTTGAAAATATTTGTCTTAAGGTGCCAGGAAAATTTTTACTATTCAATGCTTATTATAGTTTGGATTTTTAATTGTCCCCAGAGGCCATGTGTTGAATGCTTGGTCACAAGGCCTCTGGCACTGCTGGGAAGTGGTAGAACTTGGTTTTGATCCTCAGCAATGCAAAACAAAAACAAAAACAAAAAATCCAAAGACAAAGGTGGAACTACTTTCTCCACAGTGGAGCGGGTTAGGAGAAATGTTGGTCTTTAAAGAACCCTGTGCTCTTTATTTTTATTTTATTTATTTATTTTTGTAGTTTATAGGAACTTTTTAAAAAAATTCTAATTTGTTATGTTTGACAGCAGAATGCATTACAATTCATATTACACATTAAGAGCACAATTTTTCACATCTCTGGTTGTATACAAAGTAGAGTCACACCATTCGTGTCTCCATACTTTTAAAAAATTTTTACCTGGTACTGGGGTTTGAACCCATGGGCCCTCTTACCATCGAGCCACATCCCCAGCCCTTTTTATTTTGAGACCAGGTTTCTCTAAGTTGCAGAGCCTGACTTTGAAGTTGTAGTCCTCTTTCCTCAGGCTTCTGAGTTGCTGGGATTAATTACAGATATGTGTCAGTGGGTCCAATTTCTTCTTCTTTGTTTAAAATATTTTTTGAGGGGGTGCTGGGGATTGAGTCCCAGGACCTCACACATGCTAGGCAAGAGCTTTCCCAGTGAGCTATTTCCCCTGCCCACCCTTCCCTCTTTCAAACTCAGGGTACAACTGACATCTTTCAGGTGCAGCCCTTTCATAGAGACCAGCAGCTGGTTTAGGTAGGGACTCTTGTTACTGGGTTCTTATCAAGTTCTGTGCTCAGCACAGCTCCCACTTCCTGCTTCCCTAGAGAGAACTGTTAGGTTCTGTTTCAGACTGTTCTGCATGGTAGGAGTTCACCCTCAAATGCTAACCCTCATCCATCTGCTGGGAGAGAGAAGTGCTGAGCATAGTTACTAGATACTGCTGTTAATATTTTATTTACTACCAGTTTTTGTCATTACTGAGAATCATTCCATGTGGAAAATAAACATTGCCTCACCTGTTCACTGTATATTATTTTTACACTTGTCTATCATTCACATGTTGCATATTAACTTTCCTTCTGAAAAGATCAACATGATCTTGGAGCCTAGTGCTATCTGGATGTTATTACTCCCCACATATGTTTTTATCATCAGTCACTTCTTGTACTCCAGCCCATCCCTCCTACCTGTTATTATTCTGTCAGGTTTATCTCTGCCTAGTTCTGTCCTAACTATGCTTTTGGGGTTTTATTTCTTCCCCTTACATACCCCTGTTTCCCCTATCAAGTATGATTTTCTTCTCAGCAACTGAGTCTGATAATCCCAACATAAAGGCCACAGTGATGCTATTTTAATGCTTGCAAGGATGTTTCTTCAGATTACTACAGTGTAAAAGAATCCTTTCCCTTCCAACCTCTCATTGCTTACTGGATCAATTATTTATTTGTGTAATTCATGTCCATTCTCAAGTATGTGTGAGTGTAGCTCTGAGACTGTGGCTTCCTCTGGAGAAGAGACTTTGGTGTTAGCTTCCTTTCTCAGTCTTAATTTATTGAGTGAGGACTGAACCTTCTGACTGGTACCTAAGTTATTTGGTTCACTTTTGAACCAGGAGGTGATAGTAATCTTTGTCCAATTCTGTTGGGTTCCATTAGTTTCTTAGTATTCTGATGTAGGCTGAAGGGATGTTAGGGGTCTGAATCTGAGCCCTGTGGCAGAAATAGTTTCCCTAGGGTGCTAGACTTGAACACACTAACTTCTGTGACTTTCAGCTTGCAGAGTACTTCTTAATCTAGATATTCTCCTGAAGGAAATGCTGATATGCATCAAAAAAAGAAAGCAGTTTGTGTGATGATATTAACATTAGGGAGACATTGGCTTTAACACTCTGCCCCACTTTTTCTTGTTAAGAATCTTCAAGAAGTCCAGAGTGAAGGACTAGGAAAGCCAGCTGGTCAGAGGTAGGAAAGGGGATAGGGGGTCTGGTGCTGTGTTTGGGGGTCTTGAGAGGCTACATTGAGAGCAAACCAAGCACTCTGAAGTCCTAAGAAAAAATGGCTCAGGATTCAGGTGATTCTCATATAAGATGAAGAGGTTCTTCTGGGCATGGTGGTACATACATGCCTGTAATCCCAGTGGCTCAGGGGGCTGACACAAGCAGATTGCGAGTTCAAAGCCAGCCTCAGCAATGGCGAGGTGCTGAGCAACTCAGTGAGACCCTGTCTCTAAGTAAAATACAAAAAATAGGGTTGGGGCTATGGCTCAGTGGTTGAGTGCCCCTAAGTTCAATCCCCAGTAACTGCCCCTCACCACCAAAAAAAAAAAAAAAAAAAAAAAAAAAAAGATTCTTGATTAGTAGTAGGCTTTTTAGTTGGCAAGAAGTAACTAAACATTAAGTGATAGGATTGATTGGTCATAGAAATGTTGAGGACCCCATGCTTTTACCTCTTGTTAAATTGGGTTTGTTCATGGGCTTAATTTGAACCACGTTATTTGGTTTTGGTTGGTGGCTGAAAAATGGATTTTTGTACCTTTTTTTTTTTGGATACTGGGTATTGAACCCAAGGGCAACATCCGTAGCCCTTTCAATTTTTTATTTTGAGATAGGGTCTTGCTAAGTTTCTTACAGCTTCTCTAAGTTACTGAGGCTGACTTCAAACCTGTGATCCTCCTGCCTCAGCCTCCCTAGCCACCGGGATTATAGATGTGTGCCACACAGTTGACTGGACTTTTGTACTTACAGCACCCAGTAAAGTGCCTTTTTTTGTTGTTGAATCTTAAAAGTTTATTCTGGCTTAGTTTATTTACCGTGAGTAGCAGAAAATAGTGTAATCTGTAGTCTGATATAAAAATGCAAAGTAGAAAATGTTCTTTCAGGATTTTTCTATAGGAAAAACAAATGTTTATAAATTCTGCCTATCAACTGTTTGTTCTTCCCACATCCATTAATATCTGTCAGAGTTCAAGTTCTGTTCATTGCAGAGTATGGGAATTTTCCTCACCGATACGCCAAATGGCACAGTTGATTAAAGATAGTCATACCTCAACCTCAGCATAACTATAATGGGAAGGTGAAATACAAATAGGAACACATTTTAAATAAAGAGAGTCTCAGTGAGACCCTGTCTCTAAATAAAATACAAAAAATAGGGCTGGGGATATGGCCCAGTGGTTGAGTGTCCCTCAGTTCAATCCCCAGTACTTTACCACCCCCCCCCCCAAAATCTTAAATTTTATTAATAAAATTCATTGTAATGCTAAGTTTTTAGATTACAAATTCCTCATGATATCTCAGAAGGTGAAATCTGCAAGGAGACTTCTTTAATCCTGAGATCTTTCTGCTTCTGTAACTAAAAGCACTCAAGCATTGTCAACTTTAAAAGCAGTGTTAACATTGAATTGTAGATAATTTATCAATTTATCTCCAGGATTAATGGGAGTGGTTTGTGGAAAAACTTTTTAGAAATGGTAGTATGTTTTGATAAATGTATGTTTGTGAAGTGATTAGCACTTACCTCTTGTGAAATTTCTGGAAGGCCAGGATACATTTATAGTAAGATGTTATGATTAAGACAAATTGAAAAACACATCTGATTTGATGAATTCACCAAAAAGCTACTCTAGCTATGTCTCATCAAACTGCCCTTAAATTCCCTTTGCCATGTTAAGTTAATTATGGAATGAATATAACTTCTTGGATATTTCTTTGGTTAAATAAGTGTTTCTTATAACTTTTCTTTATATTTAAATATCAATAAAAATTTCGACTTATACTGAATATTTTCTTTTAGAATTGCTGTCACTTGCTATATAAAAAATGTAAAGTCTGTGTGTTGCTTTATGCCTGCTGGTTTACTTTTATATAAATAAAGCTTTTAATCTTAATTTGGCTAACAGGTAGAATGATATTATAATTATTATAATTATACAGATGAGGAAACAGGCTCAGGTTGACTAGATCAAACAAGAATATCTGGAAAGTTTAGGATGTAAACCTAGGTCTTTGGATTCCACATGGTCCTTTTGCTGCTCTTTGCTGCATACTGTTATATACTGATTTACAGTATAAATAGAGAAGACAGAGCAATGAGTCCATTGAATCAGTAGTGACTTTGCTCAGATGCAGGCACATTTTGTTTATTGTATGTGATATTTGTCATAAATGTCAAAATTATACTTAGTGCCTCATTTTTAGATTTATAGTTGAGAACTTTCTACTAGTTCACTATTTTAGTAGGAATTATCTTAAAGTCCTAGAATCAGAGACATTAACATTTTGAAGGCTGTTCAAAATAGCATTCCAAACTAGGTATTACCTCAGTTTTTTTTTTTAATATTTATTTTTTAGTTATCGGCAGACACAACATCTTTGTTTGTACGTGGTGCTGAGAATCGAACCCGGGCCGCACGCATGCCAGGCGAGCGCGCTACCGCTTGAGCCACATCCCCAGCCCTACCTCAGTTCTTTTTTTATGTGATGAATGAAGAACAAGTGGGCTGGTGTTTGGTTGTACAGGTGAAGTTAACTGAAGGAGTAGTTTCTTGGTATTTGTGGGTCTTCTTTTTGGTGAATGCTAATTCTTTGGCTAGCTTCTTCTCATACTTCATACTTTGGCAGTTGCAGCTCAAGGATAGGTGGATAGAATGTGCATTGACTTCTGTTGAAATATATCTAGGAGGTCAGATTCATGCTACTACTGATGGCTGTGCAAGAGATGAAGCATGAGATTAAATAATTTTATTGCTTACTGTGTTTCTTTTTGACCTAGTTAGATTCATGTTAGACAGATCATGGCTATTTTAAAATGTTGCAATACAGCTGCATAGAATATTATAATTTCCAATTTTGTTTTTACATATTTACTCTCTCAATAAACCTGTTGAAGTGAGACTACATGGTCATTATTATAAGTGAAAAAATCTGACTTGGAGGTTGTATAGCATCACAGTTAATATATATTTGCTGGGTGCCATGGTACATGCCTGTAATTCCAGCAGTTTGGGAGGGTGAGGCAGGAGGATTGCAAGTTCAAAGCCAGCCTCAGCAACTTAGTGAGGTGCCCTAAGCAACTCAGCAAGACCCTGTCTCTAAATAAAATATAAAAAAGAGCTGGGGATGTGCTCAGTGGCCAAGTGCACCTGAGTTCTGTCCCTGGTACAAACAAAACAAAACAAAAAAACTCCAATTGTTGTAGGATTGTTGGGCTATTTTAAATGAGAATGAGTAGAATGTGTTTAGATTGGTGGGAGTCATACAGTAGGCACTCAATACATATTAGATTGATACTATCATCTTCAGAGGTTATTACTCATTTCACTGATTTAGCTCAACAAAAATTGAGTCTCTTCTATGTCACTGTGCTAGGCACCAGGAGCTCAGTGGTGAACAAGATGGGGTCCTTTACTCTAATGAAACTACACTTTAGTGGTAGAAATGGTAAATGAATTGATAAGATTTATGAATCTGGAAAGTAAAATGGGACAATGCTCGAGAAGGGTATTGTTGTTTGGGAAGTTATATCACAAATGCTTTTGACCTGAGAACTGAGTGAACACAGCCATATGAAGATCTGGGGTAATAACTTCCCAGGAGGAAACAAACCCTGAGGCTGAGAGGTGGGATCTCAGTTTTATCAGTTCATCAATAGAAAGTTGTGCAGTGAGGAGAGGTGCAGGGGCAGGACTGGATGATGTAGGGCTTGCAGACCAGGGTGAAGAGCTTGGTTTCTTCTAAATTTTGAGCAGGGAACTGATGTGCCCTATTTTGGGCAGATACTAACTAGGCCAGGTGCTGTGAAGAAAGGTATAGAAGACATGTCTTTCTTGTAATTTAGAGTCCTCTGTGTCATATAACTTGTTCATGGCAGGTCAGCAATTAAAACACTGCACAGTGTTCTTGCTTGTGTACTTCTGATCTGATAATGAATGATGTTTATCTAGCATTCTTGTAACAGTCATTTCTGAAATGACTTATGGTTCTTGTTATTTCTGGATGAATTTGTTTGCATGAACAGTGTAAAGGAGCATGGAGATGAGTGACCTCCATAGTGGGGGAAATGATGGAGGCTGTTTCTGAACACTGGCTAGAAAATAAGGATTAAGTAGTAGGTGTGTGAAGGGAAATGTAAAAGAGGGGCCCTGTTGAAACTATGGCGTGTGGTGAGCCTGCGTGGGCTTAGCCACATCTCTCCCTGATTCACTGAACTGAATCCAGGCAGGACAACCCTGGTGCTGTCCCTCTTTTCTGAGGCCCTGTACTGTTAATAGCTTTTCTTATCTCCTTGAGTTACAGGGTTCTGGTTTCTTAGAAATTTGTTTATTTGGATCATTCTGTCAATTCAACCATTAGAATTGATCAGTTAACATTATAATCATATATATCAGTACTTTAGAGCAAACATTTCTTTAGTCCTGAGAGCCAGTTTCAAGTTCCTTTACTCCCATTATTCTACTGCTATCCTACCCATTTTATCAGTGATAAAAAGGAGACACAGAGAGGTTAAATAATCTATTTGAGGTCCCACAGCAGGTTAGTCAGTGATACCAGGGTTCAAACCCACACCTAACTTTACATATTGCTATTTCACAATCACATGTTTAATAATTACTGATTGGTTATTTAGTGGTCTCATAACAAGGAATATTGCTCTTCCTTGTGGAGAACGAAGCCTAGCTGATCAAGTCACATTGGTTGGTTTAAAGAAAAAATACAGAAGTGAATTCCATATGATGATACTATAAGCCTTTCTATTCTGAGGAGTTCCAGCTGTGTACCACTTGAAGTTAAAATGCATTAAGGAAGGCTATTTATTGAGCAGACTACTAATACCTCTATGTTTCTTCAAAAGAGGTTTGTTGGCCAGGTGTGGTAGGGCATTACTGTTAATCTTAGAGACTGGGGAGGCTGAAGCAGGAGGATTACAAGTTTGAGGCCAGCTTCAGTAGTTTAGCGAGAACCTCAGCAACTTAGCGAGACCCTGTCTCAAAATTAAAATAAGAAAGGACTGGGCTTGTTGTCTCTTATAGAATGGGACTTACCAGTAACAGATTTTTATTATTACCTCTTTGGTAGATTTTTTAAAAATTACCCAAACAATATGATGATTAAAAATTGTAAAAACTAGAAAAATCTTTGCCTTAATAATTAAAAAAAAATTTAGCCACATTCACATGCAGTGCTTGTGTTTATGCACAAATCTGAGTATCTACTCATTTCTCATTTAACTTTTTGTTAATAACAGATTTTAGAGTTGAGAAGTAAGTCTAGTGAAAAGGAAAAGATTGGAATATGAAAAGATTACAAGGCATTAAAAATTGATTGACATCTACCAGGCAGACCATGTCAATTTTGGAGCTGGCCTTGGAAGGAGCAGCTGTGTGTTTGGACCTTGGGAAGTTCATCTTTCCAGACCGTCTGTCAGGCTTCCCAGAAAGCCAGAGGGGGAAATGGAAAAATACAGTGATTTGGAACCCAGCTAACAAGCTGGTTGAGGTCAGCGTTAGAAAAGAGGAAAAACAGTCCCTACCTGAAATAGTACTTTAATTGAAGTGAAAGCTTTAGTGAACAGGCAGTGCATTAATTTGTAAGAATTATCAATATTTTGTTAGTTTTAGTTGTCTTTTATTTAATAGTTACTTATTGGTTACAAAACCAGTTTTATCAGAGTGGGAGAATAAAGTACTTAAAAATACTTTTTTAGCGATAAAGCTGTTATTCCATATTTAAATTTAGTTTAACTCAAAGTGGTTTTTAAGTTGAAGATTTGTGTAAGTGTAGACTAGCCATCTGGCATGCAAAGGCTTCAGTGATGTTAACTCCCAGCACACCCATTCGGAATCCCTTTTTCAGGATCATAACGCTTAGCTCCCCTGTCCAAATTGTCGTTTTTTTACTTTTTGGCCTCTGGATGTAACAAGAGATAACTTGTGAAAGGCAATAACACAAAATAGAAATCCTGTTAAACCTTTATGGAGAAGACCTGAGACAACAGAGACAATTATTTCCTCTTTTCTCCTCTAAAATGTGAGTACAATCCAAAGTAATTTCCTCCATTTGACACATTGTATTTGATCTCATTGAGGTTACTTTATACAACTAACCTTGAGAAAATAATTTATGTAACTAGAAATACAAAATCTAGTCTTGTATTAAGTTAAAACCGTTACACTTCTTTAAAATGAGAAAGCCTATAATGGAGTTATGAACTGTAACATTTAATTTTGAGGCACAACTCTTATATCAAAATATGTGGTTTGCTCTATTTATTTATTTAGGTATCGGGGATTGAACCCAGAGGTGCTGTACCACTTAGCTATATCCCCAGTCCTTTATGTTTTTTTGAGATAGGGTCTTGCTGTGTTGTTGAGGGTCTTGCTAAATTCCTGAGGCTGGCCTTGAACTTGTGATCCTCCTGGCTCAGTCTCCCCCATTACTGGGATTATAGGTGTGTGCCACCATGCCTGGCCATTGTAGTTCACTTTAAAACACTTCATATGCTCTAAAATTCCCTTGCCCTTTATCATAACGAGAATGTGAGCCAAATGTTAGTACTATAGCATATGACAGATCAGAGGGAATGTGTTCTAAATGAAATGCCACGACAGTGAAGTCTCACAGAGAGAAGGTCTTCCTGTTAAATTCACATAAAGACTTTCTTCTCTATGAGGGAACTTGTTTATGTGGCCTCTAAAAGACAGTTGAGACAGTCTTCAGTGAACTTGTTCACTGACATGTTGCCATTTCCTTTGGGTTTACACATAAAAGTGCTCAGAGGCATTTCCCCCTATCTTTTCACCTTTTTGCATAGCCTCTGCTCTTTCTTCCTTTTGGGAGCTCCAGTTGAATGACCACTGTTGTGCTCTCAGCACCTGACACATCCTGTTGTGCATATGTAGAGCTGCCTTGTGGTCTGGTAGGTATTAAATCTGCCCTCAGGGAGGCTGTGCCCTTACCAGGCAAAAAGGCCACTCACTTTGGCTGCTGATTACCAGGTACCTCTATCTATATCTTTGGGTGCATTCACCTCCACTCTAGGCCTGAGACCTGGGTTTCATTTAGCTGTCATCCAAGCTCCCACCTGCCCATTTTTGCTCAGATTGGTCTTTTTATGATGGTTGAGTAGCCTTTGCACACCAGGATTGTGTTTTTAATAGAAAGGCAGGAATGTAATCATGATTAACAGGGTTCAATTTGTGCCTACCTTTGAATTCTGGCTGGGTCATTTACTAGTTATGCTATCTAGGGCAAGTTACTTAATCTCTGTGTGTTTTGGTTTCCTCAGGTAAAAAGGAAATACTGATAGTGTCTCACAGGGTTGTTATGAGGATTAAATGAATTTATTTTTGTAAAACAAAATAGTGCTTGGCTTATGGTAAACACTGTATAAGTAAACCAAATATGTGGGTTGCAGTGGCACATGCCTATAATCCCAGTGGCTCAGGAGGCTGAGGCAGGAGGATCATGAGTTCAAAGCCAGCAACTTAGTGAGGCCCTAAGCAACTCAATGAAACCCTGTCTCTAAATAAAATATAAAAAAGGGCTGGGGATGTGGCTCAGTTGAAGCACTTCTGGGTTCAAACCCTGGTTACCTCCTCCCACTCCAAACGAAAAGGTAAACTAAATACTTTTTAATAATAAAAGTAATAAACTAACATTGTAGAATACTTGGAGAATGCAGAAAATTTGTATTACTTAGTAAGAGCTGGGATACATAAATGGGGAAGTGAGGATGGCAGGAGTGTCATGCAAGGAGGTTTGTGATATCAAGGAACCGAGTGTAGTGTCTGTTCTTTGAACCCCTCACCTGGTTGTTTTTTACTCATCGTGATAGTTTGCTTGATTTTTTTATTCCTAGATTATTCCTCTGCCATTGATAAATCAATAACTTTGATATATTTGATGAATGAATCTTCAGAGAATTGGGCTTGACCCAGCTCAACTATTAACCATCACTGTTAATAGTGGCCACTTGGAGAACTATTTAATCTTTGTGAATCTCAGCTTTCCTACCAGTGAATTGGAGTTAGTGCTCCCTGTCTTTCAGGGTTTCTGCAAGAATATAATGACATGTGCAAAGTACTTGGCCATGTGCCTGGCCCTTTGGGGTGCTCTTTAGATGTTCTTTTCTCTTGGTTCATTTCCAGTTTATCTGACAGTTTTGGAATTTTGAAGAAGATCCTTAGTTGCCTTGGGGAGAGATCATCTAGGAGAATCACTTATCTCAAATTCTCCAAAAGCTGAATCCACATGTAAACAAAGTGAGCATACTGATTCCACTTTACACTAAGTTCAGATTTATGGTGTCTGTCAGACTCGCGTACTATGACATTCTGAGGTGCTTTACCCTCTCCCTACTTTTTACTTTGAAATGTAATTTACATATAGAAAAGCACAAAACATATAGTTGAAAGAATAATTATGAATTCCCTTATCAAGAAAAAAAACATTGACAGCTCAATCCACTTTTAAAGTACTCACATACCTTAGGTCTATGAAGGGACATCAGTGGAAACTAGGTCTGCCAATAGAGGCTTACATGCCTTATGTCTAAATATTTAAAATTATTAATCAAGCCGAAAAACTGTTAAAATATGCTTTCTACCTTGCAAATAAATTTCCATAACAAATTGGAAAATATGTAACATTATTGTTTGAAATATTGAAAGCCAGTAAAATGTCAAAGAATTATTCTTTCATGTACTTTAACTATTCTTTTGATAGGCCTGTGATGTTTGAATGAGTAATAAAGGTTTATTCATAAGTTTATTATGTAATTACCCTTTAACATTTAATTTTTTCTTTCAGAAAAATCATTATTTTACAATAACTGAGGCATTTTGGTGTTCTTTTTTTTTTTTTTAGAGAGAGACAATTTTTTAATATTTGTTTTTTTAGTCTTTGGAGGACACTACATCTTTATTTTATTTCTATGTGGTGCTGAGGATCAAACCCAGCGCCGCATGCATGCCAGGCGAGCTCACTACTGCTTGAGCTACATCCCCAGCCCCATTTTGGTGTTCTAATAATAGAATACAGTCATAGAAATGATCTAAGTAATTGTAATCAACATAAAGAATGAAATTTGAAGTTAAAAGCATAAGACCATTTAAATTATTAGCAACCTCCCAAATGAAATAAGAATAAATATAAGAAAGTATAAGGTTTATGTGAGGGAAATTATGAAATTCTGAAGAAAGAAATCAAAGAAGAACCAGTTTAAGAGAGAGAGGGGCGGGGAGAATTCATGAATAGGAAGATTCAACATTGTCAAGATGTCAGTTCTCAGCTTGAAGTGTAGGATTAATGCAATCCTAATCAAATTTCATCAAATTATTTTATCAGTATAGACAAACTGATTGTAAAATTGATGTGGCAAGGCAAAAGATCCAGAATAGGCAAAATAATATTGAAGGAAGAGAACAAAGAAGACTGAGACTTCCTTGCTTCAAGACTTAATATAAAGCTACAATAATGAAGACATGTAGTATTGGTGAAAGAACAACAACAGCAACAACAAATAGATCAATGGAACAGATTAGAGCACCCAAAAAGGACCCAGGTAAATATATTCAACTGATTTTTGGCAAAGGAACAAAGGCAAGTACAAAGGAACAAAGACAGTTCTTTCAACAAATGGTGCTGGAACACCTGAGTATGTGTCATTAGAAAAATGTATATCAAAATGAGATTCTACTACACACATATTAGAATGGCCTAAATTCAAAACACCCACAGTGCCAAATACCAGTGAGGATGTCGAGCAAAGAACTCTCTTATTCATTGCTGGTGGGAATGCAAAGTGGTACAGCTACTTTGGAAGACAGTTTTGTAGTTTCTCACAAAACTAAATATATTCTTATGATATAAGAGTTGTGCTCCTTGATATTTACCAAAAGAAGTTGAAAATTTACATCTGCACAAAAATGTGTGCATTGATGTTTATAGCAGCTTATTCAGAGTTGTCAAAACTTGGAAGCATCCTAGATGTTCTTCAGTAGGTGGATGGATAACTAAATTGAAGTCTATCCAGCTGGTAGAATATTATTCAACACCAAAACAGAAATGAGCTATCAAGTTCTGAAAGAACACAGAGGAACCTTGAATACATATCCTAAGTTAATGAAGACAATGTAAAAAGGCTATATAGTGTTTAATTCCAATATATGACATTCTGGAAAAGGCAACATTTTGAAGACAGTAAAAAGATAAGTGTTCGTCTCAGAGTGGGGAAGGGGGAGATGAATAGGCAGAGCACAAAGGACTTTCAGTGAAACTACTCTGTTTGTTACTATGATGGTAGACACATGTTATATATTTGTCCTCATCCATAGAACGTACCCCAAGGGTAAACCTTAATGTGAACTATAATCTTTGGGTGATTATGATGTCAGTTGTAAAGAATACACCACTCTGGTGGGTGGGAAGTTCATAATAGAGGAGGCAATGTATGTGTTGGGGCAGGAGGTATTTGGGAAATCTTTGTACATTTTCTTAATTTTGTGAACTAAAAACTGCCTTGAAAAAATACAGTCTTAAAAAAAGTAACTGTATTTGAAGCTTAATATTTGAATAATTTTCATCAAAGATGTAAATCAAAGAAAATGTACAAATAACATACATGCGTTATGATTCTGTTTATATAAAAATCTAACAAATGCAAACTAAAGATCAGCAGCTGCCTAGGGAGGGACAGGAGGGGGGAATTACAGTGAGACATGACAAGTCTTTTGAGGTGATAGACA
Organism: Callospermophilus lateralis; assembly: GCF_048772815.1. Taxonomy (NCBI): domain Eukaryota; kingdom Metazoa; phylum Chordata; class Mammalia; order Rodentia; family Sciuridae; genus Callospermophilus; species Callospermophilus lateralis. The sequence continues at coordinate 54,528,155 of NC_135310.1, read as the reverse complement.
TGCTCATTATCTTGTGGCAATATTTGCACAGGTGCATACTTATATCAAAACTTCTCATTGAACACTTTGTGTGCAGCTTACAGTTTTATGTATATAAAACAATAAAAAATAAAAATTTTACTTTCAAAATATTATTTTTCTTCTGAATATTAAAAATTGAAATAAAAAAATAAGCCAAGACAATTCAATGGGAAAGAAAATATTTTCAACAAATGGTGCTGAGACAACTGGATAGCTACATGAAGAGGAATAATGTTGGATTCCCTACCTCACACCATTTAAAAAATTAACTCAAAATGGATTAAAGACAATGTAAGAGCTTTAATTAAAACTCTTAGAATAAAACATACTCATAAATCCACTGGTGACTTTGGATTAGGCAACAGATTTTTACATATGACATCAAAAGTGCAGGCAACAATAGCAACAAAAAGATAAATGTTGCCCCATCAAAATTAAAAATTGATGAGTTTTAAAGGGCATCATCAAGAAACTGAAAAGAGAATCAATAGAATGGAGAGGATTTTTTTACAAGTCATATATATTAAAGGACTAATATCCAGAATATATAATGAACTTTCACAATTTAACAGTAGGAAGACAACGCAGTTTAAAAATGAGCAAAGGATTTGAATAGGCATTTTTACAAAAAAGATATATGAATGAGCATATGGAATAGTGCTCAACTTCATTAGTCATTGGGGAAACACAAATAGAAATCATGAGATACTACTGTTTTATATCCACAAAAATGGCTAAATTAAAAAGACAATAACAAATGTTGGTGAGCATTTGGAAAAATTGGAGCCCTGATAAATTTCTTGTACAGCCATGGTCTATCTGGCAGTTCCTCAAAGAATTAACATATGACACAACAGTTCTACTCTAAGGTGGATATTCAAGAGGACTGAAAAATAATGTGTACTTAAAACATATACTCAAAGCCGGGCGTGGTGGCACATGCCTGTAATCCCAGTGGCTCCAGAAGCTGAGACAGGAGGATCATGGGTTCAAAGCCAGTTTCAGCAACTTAGTGAGGTGCTAAGCAACTCAGTGAGACCCTGTCTCTAAATAAAATACAAAAAACAGGCTGGGGATGTGGCTCCATTGTTGAGTGCTCCTGAGTTCAATCCTTGGTACCTAAAAACAAAACAAAAAAAACCCAAAACCAAAAGAGCAAAACTTGTACTCAAATGGTCATATTTGTAGTATTCACAATAGCTGAAAAGTGGAAATAATTCACAACCATCAGTGAATGAATTGATTTTAAAAAAGTATGGTGTGTCCACAAATGGAATGTTATTCAGCCACAGAAATGAATGAAATATATATGCTATAGTGTAGGTGGCCCTTGAGTCCATTATACTATATAGAAGAGGCTAGACACAAAAGCCATGCATCTTATGATTCCATTTGTATGAAATGTTCATGATAGGCAATTCCATAAAGACAGATTCGTAGTTGCCAGGGGCTGGAGGGAGAGAGGGAAGAATGAGAATGGTTGCTAATGGGTACAGGGTGTCTGACTTTTGGGGGTCAAGGTGAGAAAATGTTCTGGAAATAGGTAATGATGATTGCCCAGCATTTTTTTTCCTTTCTGTCAGTACTGGGGACCGAACCCAGGGCCTCACACACTTTTTTTTTTTTTTTTAGTAAAAAGTATTTATAACAATATTTTCTTATATTAAGTAAAATTTTATTAAATAAATTTTATAAAATAAAAACTGTCATAGCATTTAATATCTATTAATAGGTAATATAAACAATCAGAACCATGATTTTGAGCAGAAAGCAAGGAAATGAACACTCAGCACTATTTGGAAATAAAATCTCATTATGCAAGAACCCATACCATACAGTGAACTATATCCCCAGCCTCACAACTTTTTGAATATACTAACACTCACTAAGTTTTATACTTTAAAGGTTGAATTTTATGGCTTATGAATGATATCTTAGTAAAATAGTTACATGAGAAAAAATTAAAAGCCAAAATACAGAGTATGTATATTTCAAGAATTTTACAATGAACCAAAATACATTCTGCTGTCATATATATACCTAATTAAAATAAATAAATTAATAAAAAAGAATTTTAAGTAAAAAGTATTTATAACAATATTTTTATATTAAGTAAGCTTTTTAAAAAATATATATATATTTAGTTGTATTTAGACACAATACCTTTATTTTATTTATTTTTATGTTGTGCTGAGGATTGAACCCAGCGTCTCACATGTGCTAGGCAAGCACTCTACCACACAGCCATAACCTCAGCCCCTTAAGTAAAATTTTTTAAAATAAGTTTTATAAAATCAAAACTTTTATAGCGTTTACTGTCTATTAATTGCTAATATAAACAATCAGTATCATATCTTACTCATGTTGTTCCACCAATATATGTAAGTAATAGTAATGTAAATTGTTTTATGTACAAAATATTTCTCTTCGTGTGCAGTGGCTATAAATTAGTATAATCAGAACCATGAATTTGAGCAGAAAGCAAGGAAATGAACACTTAGCACTATTTGGAAATGAAACCTCATCATGCAAGAACCTATTGCATTCATGCTGTTAGAGGAAGGATTTCATAAAAAGGATTTTTTTTCCTGACCTGAATGCTTTCATTTAAGTCCTGTGTGATAAAGACAAAGTGTCATTCTCTAAAGTTTGTCAGTGGCATAGCCACAATGTTATGGCAGCTAAATGAAATCCTTATTTGTTTTGTGGATGCAGAACAACAAATGTGCAGGTTTGTTGGTCTGGGACTGGCCCAAGAGCAAGTGCTTAGGGGTGTGAGTCCCTTGGTGTTAGTGCCGAGCATCCATGTGATGTGTTCATCTTTTTCTTTTTTTGGTACCAGAGATTGAACCCAGGGATGCTTAACCACTGAACCACATCCCCAGCTCTTTTTATTTTTTATTTTGAACAGGGTCTCACTAAGGTACTTAGGCCTTGCTAGGTTGCTGAGGTTGGCTTTGAACTTAAGATTCTTCTGCTTCAGCCTCCCAAACTGCTAGGATTACAGGCTTGTGCCACTACCACCTGCCTTCATCTTTTTTGAATCCAAAATTTTATAAAATTTATTTAATAAAATTTTACTTATAAAAGAGTGTTCTGCCACTAAGTAATAGCCCCAGGCATTTTTTATTTTATTTGGAGACAGGGTGTCTCTAATTTGCTGAGGTTGATCTTAAACTTGTAATCCTCCTGCTTCCCTCCTGAATGGCTGGGATTACAGGTATGTACCACCAAACCTGACCCATGTGTTCTTTAATAAGATTTGCATGACAGTGTATGGTTATGATCTGCAGAGTTTCTCTGTAGGACTCTGAGAGAGTACTGTTGACTGCATCACTTCTGTCCTTAGGCCTTACTTCATCATCAGTGTGCATGTTCACCGCTGGACTGAAAGTATAGGTGCCTGTTATTTATATGGAGTTTTGAGATTAAACAGAATGGCAGAGATAATTTCTAATATAAATCTTTTCTTTCCTTTCATGCTATGGCAAGAAGATCAAGATTTCTAGAACATAGGAAGAATAGAGCAAGGGATGAATGGTCTTGGTATTCTTTGTATCTTTTTTTAAAGCTATTTCCCCCTTAAGTCATTCATCATCTCAACTTGGCTTAATTAATTGCTTTATGTAAAAGATGATCTTGGGCTTATATCCACTGTCAAGGAGGAATGTGCAAGAGAGGTTTAGCCTGTCTATGCAGTTTATGATTTATCTTGGTGGTTTGAATGTTCTTATCTCTTAGTTTCCTGCTATTCAATAGTAACTCCCTGATAGTTACTTGTGGCTAGGAATGCTATTATGAGAGCATCTTTGTTTAGTTGGTACTTAGGACAGAAGTGTTATCTATTTGAGAGGCCAACAGTCATGAGCAAGGAGGCATTTGATTCACTGAGATAGAAATCTGTCTGTTAGGTAGAAACTTGTCTGTGTGGGCTGATACTTTCTTAGTTGGTTAAGACTTGTTTGTGCATGACAGTTTTAGGAAGAAATACCCTAGACTGTCTCCAAAGGTTTGCTGTGACTCTGTGGAGGTTGGGCTGGTCCCTGTGGGTGATGTGTAGTGGTTAAGAATATTGACTCCTTGCCTCCACCCTTTGTGGCCTTGGGCAAGTAGTTTAACCCATCTTCTGCTCCACCTTAGTTTCCTCAGCTGTACAAGGATAATAAAAATACTTGAATCAAGATTGTTTTGAGTAATGCATATAAAGCACTGAAACAGTTTCTGGCACATATTGAGCTCTTAATAAATGTTATTTAGTATAAGACTTTAGGGAAAATGTGTACTGAACTCTGTGTTGGTCTATGGAAGGGACAGTCAGTGATTTGAGATTAATGGGAAATTGTACCTTGGGAGTTTGTTCTAGACCTACCTAAATGTCTTATATGCACATAAGCCCCTCTGAATGTCATAAAGAGTGCTTTCTTTCCTCTTGAAGGAAAGGAGGATGTTGTAGCTGTCTAGATGATCTATATTACTCTGAGCTCTGTGATGTATGATATTCCTTTTGAATTTATAAAATAGCATGTACTGCTATTTTTTTTTAATTTATTTTTTATTTTTTTAATTATTGGTTGTTCAAAACATTACAAAGCTCTTGACATATCATATTTCATACATTAGATTCAAGATGGTTATGAACTCCCAATTTTACCCCAAATACAGATTGCAGAATCACATAGGTTACACATCCACATTTTTACATAATGCCCTATTAGTGATTGTTGTATTTTGCTACCTTTCCTATCCTCTACTATCCCCCCTCCCCTCCCCTCCCATCTTCTCTCCCTACCCCATCTACTATAATTCATTTCTCTCCTTGTTAATTTTCCCATTCCCCTCACAACCTCTTATATGTAATTTTGTATAACAATGAGGGTCTCCCTCCATTACCATGCAATTTCCTTTTCTTCTCCCTTTCCCTCCCACCTCATGTATCTGTTTAGTGTTAATCTTTTCTTCCTGCTCTTCCTCCCTGCTCTGTTCTTAGTTGTTCTCATTATATCAAAGAAGACATTTGGTATTTGTTTTTTGGGGATTGGCTAGCTTCACTAAGCATAATCTGCTCTAGTGCCATCCATTTCCCTGCAAATTCCATCATTTTGTCATTTTTTAGTGTTGCGTAATACTCCGTGGTGTATAAATGCCACATTTTTTTTTTATCCATTCATCTGTTGAGGGGCAACTAGGTTGGTTCCACAGTCTAGCAATTGTGAATTGTGCTGCTATGAACATTGATGTAGCAGTATAACAAGATAAAGCTTTGTAATTTTTCTCTAAAATCTCATGAAGGACTTTTTGGAAATATGTCTCTATGCTGACCTGGCAGAATTAATACTGCTTAACAAGCAGTATTATAACCAGGACCTTTCATGTCTCATTTCTCTGTAACTGCTACTGTACTCCTCCATTTCTCCTTTCACATTGCAAATACTCTCATTGCCAAAGGAATGATGTCTTTGGGCTTTCAAGGGTCTTACAAGCTAGAAATTAAACTGTGAAGCTACTTATGAACATCAAACTGGTTTTTGCACTCCTATCTTCAACCAGGAGAAGCTGTGCTCTGACTTGGCCTCCGGAGCCTGTCTCTATCTTTGGTAATTGATCCACAAATTCATTCTCTTCCTAGACATTTTGATCAGAGATCTCAAATTTGGATCCAGGCCATACCAACATCGTGACGCCTATTCTCAGCAGTATCATTCTTAGTATAGCCTATTTGCTGCATAGTTTTATTAAATCATTTTATCATAAAGGGATATGATTTTTGAAACCAGACTTGATCATTAACCTGATTGGTTTCAAAAAAGTTGGCATCAGTTTTCTTTCTAAAGTCAATTTTTATGATTATCAAAGTTATGTGTATAGATGAAATATTTATAAAACTTATAATAAAAAGTAGCATCCCCCTGTCCCATTCCCCCCTTCCTGGCAACCTTCCTCCAAAGGCAACTGCTTTCAACTCTTATAAATATTTCTATGATTATCTCAATATTTCTAAACAGTAGACTTACGGTTATATTTTGAATTTTTATCTACAGATGAAGATTTAATTCTTTTATATACATCTTTTCTCATCATCTTCTATGTCATTACTTCTGGTTAAATGAATAAAAAGCATAGTGGCTAAGAGGGAGGGCTCTGGGCTCAAATTCCAGCCTTACCATCCTCTACATTTGTGTGATTTTTGAGCAGGTTTTAAAATCAGTGTCTCAATTTCCTCAACGGAATAGGTATTTTGTAAAATTGCTGTGGTTATTAAGAGAATTAATGGTTGAGTCTGTCTCCTCAAGTGTAGGTGCTGGAAACTTAATTCCAATGCAACAGTGTTGAGAAGTGGGACTTTAAGAAGCGATGAGGCCATGAGGACTATGTCCCCTCAGTGGATTAATACTGTTATCAAGGAAGTGGATTCCTTATAAAAGGAGGACTTTGGGCCCCTTCTCTCTTCTCCCGTCCACCCCCCCGCCCCAGCCATGGGATTCCTTCTGCCATGTTATGACACAGCCAGAAGGCCTTCCCAAGATGCAACCCCTTGATCTAGGACTTCCTAGCTTCTGGAACTGAGAAATAAGTTACTTTTCTTTACCCACTCTCAGGAATTCTGTTTTTGCAGCATGAAACAAATTAGGATACTTCATAAAATGCATCTAGAGTGTCTAGAACAGTACATTTTAAATAAATTCCAACTGTCTTCACCATCAATGTCTATATCATCTGTGGATCTGTGGACATCTAATACCTTCCTCTACATTTAAAGGATGAGACTGGTATGGCAGTTAGGGATTAGCTGGTCAGTTGTAAATCTCTCCTGCAAGATTTGCCCTGTAAGTTTATGTCATAGATAATCAGAGAATTTGGACCTCCTGAGTACAGGCCCTACTGGAGACAAGAGAAACCTGAAGGAGCAGACTGAGCATGTTCACTTTTTTCTACCAAAAGTACGAATCAGATGGGTCCTCTTCTCTAGAAGCAGTCACTGAGGAGTGGAGACAGTCCTGAGTGGCTTCCCCTGGGAAGTCCTTGAATGGGTCAGAGGCCAAAGAAGGAGGGAAGTCCCCTGTGACTTGTCTCTACTTGCACAATATTAAGAGAGTTGTTTTAAAATTTATTCTGGGATGTGTATTTGTAATTTCCAGAATGTAACTACTTACTGTATTTTTGAAATTTTAACATCCAAATTTGCAAATATGAAGTATGTTTTCAGAAAAATTCTAAATTATGTTCAATTTCTTTATTCCTTTTAAACCAATTCCTTCTACCTGGTGACTTCTAGTAGCACCCAAACTCAGCACTAGTGTGAAGTAGTTTCTGGTTTACTTGTCTTTCCCAAATAATTTTTTTCAAAATATGGAAATTTAGAAAAATTTATTAAAAAATATGAAATAATGAAATAATTTTAAGAGAGAAATTAATATAAATTGACTTGTCTGAGGAATAATTTTGGAAAGAGAAATTTGCTTTATATTCAGGCACATTGAGTAAGTTGCATTCATTTTCAAATGAATTCATCATTTTCCCCTTTTCCCGTTTCCCAAAACTGTTCCTTTACTTTATTCTTGGTCTTCCCTTCACTTTGTCACCTTGCCAAATCTCTTACTGTCATGGCCTTCATCTTTTAGATTTTTGAGTTGATTCTGTCACTTACATCCCTCAAATCTGTCCCCTTGGATGCCCCTCTGCTTCTAAGCTCAGATTGTTGTCATTTGTCACTTGCAGCAGCCAGTTTCCCTTATGAGTAGTCTTTTCTCCAAACTGCTGCCAGAGGGGTTTCCAAAATACCATTTGATCATGTCACTTCTTGTGTAAAACCTATGGGTGACTCCCTAACAGATAAGGTGTGAAATTTGTATTTTTAGAATGATAAACATAGTTTTCCTATGATTTGGCCTGTTCCCTTAGGAAGCCACTTACATATATTAATTTTGCATGTGCTGTTCCTTTTATATGGCAAGTCTCCCCTTATCTCATTCCTTGCCTGAATAAAGCCTTTCATCCTTCAAGATGGTTTGGGTGTTATCAGGAGGAAAGAATATCTGACTACCCCTTCCCTCCTGCATCCGGGCTGGGTACGCCTACTAAGGGGTCCCATAATACATGGTATAAATTTTGGTCAGTTATCACACTGTGTTTACCGCTCTGGCCTTGTCTGTCTGTCATGAATTTGAGCTTCTTGAGATTAGGGACTTCAGATTCCACTGCCCAACAGAGTCTATGATTTGTATACAGTGCCTGCGTATTACCTGATTAATGTTGTATACCTCCTCCCCATTTATAACTATTTATTTAATTAACTGAACTCCAAATGTAAAACGCTGTACTTTTTCTCTATTAAATTTTATTTCGTTGCTTTCAGTCTCCTCTTTATATGAAGGATTTTGCCAACCAATACAGGAAGCTATTCTTCCTAGCTTTTGTCTCTCAATATGATGACACCACAATGAGGACAGAGATTCACATGTGCTTTACTCACTGTTATGTTCTCAGCACCTAAATAGGGCTGGAACATACCTTATGGGCACCTAATTGATATGTGTTGGGATACAAATCTGATAAATGGACCTTTCATTTCCATCCATTCCATTACTCCATATAAACAATGATTTTTTTTTAATAACTTCTTATTAGCACACCCAACCTTGGGAACCTTGTAAAGTGGGAGAACAATTTAATAACCCTTTCAATTAGAAGATAAGGACCTTTCAATTCTTTTTTTTTTAAAACAAAAATTTTTGTAATTATAGGTGGACTGCATATCTTTTTTTAATTTGTTTATTTTTATGTGGTACTGAGGATCAAATCCAGTGCCTCACACTTGCTAGGCAAGTGCTCTACCACCGAGCCACAACTGCAGCTTCAGAACCTTTTAATTCTTTGTCCTTAGTTCCATTCTGCTCAAAATTTTTATTAGAAATAATTTTTCAAGGGCTGGGGATTTGGCTCAGTTGATAGAGTGCTTGCCTGGCATGGGTGAGATTCTGGGTTGGATCCCCAGCAACCCACTGCCCCCCAAATCCTCAATGTTGCACAAGTTTTGGTTCTGTGACTCTTATAGCAGAATAAGGATATACTGGGAAATTCCAGGACAAATATCAGTTGACTCAGGGCTGTTTAATTGTGGGAGAGTTTAGAAATGGTTGATACCTTGCTTATGTAAGTAGTTTTAGTTTTATGTGTAAGACCTTTTCTTGTTTGGTTCTTCAGAGAACATGCTATGGGAAGGAGTTCTTCCTGTGGGCAAAAGAGAAAGACTTGGGTTCAGTCTTTTGAGAAAGAAAGGTTAGATATTATATATCTAGTAGAAACCCCCCTTTCAAGATTGAATGTTTCCATTCATTTGATACTTTTGTATGTCTGTGTGAAGAATAGAAGAGAGAATGGTGGTATTTAATAAACTTTGATTTGGAGAGACAAGATATGCACCAAGTGCTGGGGAAGCTCAGATGAAGAAAACATCGAGGGACAGCACAATGAAACAGTTTTGGAAGAACAACTGAGTTTTGATTATTTCTCCACAGAAAGGCATCTTAAGTAGCTTCCTTGGGAGCCTTATCTTCTTAGTTGAGAGGGTTATTAAATTGTTTTCCCACTTTACAAGGTGCCCCAGCTTACGTGTGCTGATAAGAAGTTATAAAAACAGCATGGTTATTTATAAGGAGTGATGGAATGGACAGAGCAGGGCTTTGGGCCAGACTGCCTGCAGTGTAAATTTAGAGGCTTCCACTTAAATATCTGAGCATTCTTAGACAAGTCATTTAATCTCTGAGCTTTGGTTATTTCACCCTGGGTTGCTTTGAAGATTGAATGAAGTGGTGTATATGAAGTGCCCCACACATCATCTGCCACGTGGTGGGTATTCAGTAAATGTTAGTTTTCTTCTCGCTTTGCCAAGACAGGATGTTTGCTCCAAGTATGTTTTTAGTGTCTCTGATTATTATAGGTTATAATTTTTACTCTTGGTCTAACCACCACCTATGTGGTTCCTGCAGTTAAGAAAAGAGGTAAAAGGTTTACCATGAGGGAAGAAGGTGCACAGAAATGAGTCTAGAGAAAATGGATGTTTGAAAGGGATCTAATTATTGAAGTACTATTTCTTGGTGGTTGAGAATTAAAATATGTCAATCTTATGAGGAAATGATATTCAGGTAAAGAACATCTATTGTTTCTTCTCTATTTTGGAGAATATGTTTCAATGCTGTATATAAGAAGCTAGTAAAGAAAATTCTGTTAACTTATTTCCTACTAGGGGTCATTATTTGTGTTATTACCTCAAAGATTGAACAACTATATTAACAATAAAATTATATGTGTATTAACTACACTAACTTCTTCCAACAAGGATTGAGGTAGTTTTCAGAATAAAATGCTATAAAAGTAAAATGGTAAGGTAGGAATAGAAAACAAATCAACAATCGAAAGTATGACATGGTATGTGATATTAAGATCAGGTGAAAAATGATACCTAATACATAAACTACCAGAGCTACATTGTTATAGTGCAATAATCAGTTTTACTCTAAGCTACCTGGCAACAAAAATGAAAAAGGGAGCATGGTGGATATGGTTAAAGAAAACAAAATTTACCTATTTCTCAAAGGAAGTGAAGTGTTTTTTGCCTTAGCAGAAAACTTCTTTTAGGGAATACTGAATAATGAATAAACACAGGCCTTGTCCTTGTGGTAGAACTAGCGATAGATTTCATCAGGCAGTTTTCCTAAAAGTGTGTCTCAATGAAAGCTGAGGCTGTGAAAAAAGAGGCAGTTCTGAAAGCCATTCCACCAGAGGCCAGGATGATCTGATCTGAGTTCACAGATTCTGGGTCTGGCTAAATCTAAGGGTAACATTGAGATTGGGCTACACCAGTTTCCTATCATTCTTAAATATCATTGTTTTCAGTAGGGCTTCCTTATTATTTCTTTGAAATCAGCTACACAAATTTATTCTCTATTTGGGGAAAAGTCATAGCACAGGAGTCACACAAATTATGAACCTCTTAACAAGACTTTTGAGGAGAACTTTCTAGGAATTCAGAACCTGTATTGTGGCTATTTTGTTGTTGAATTACACTGGATTCATCCCGTTAGAAATCATACTAGCAGATTGTAAGGTTGGCATCCTTTAATGGGAATTGAGAAAGATTACATTTACCTGTATGATTAGCACACTGCCTTGTGGAAGGGACTGGGGAGTTTTATCTTTTGCTTTGAACAGTGGTAAGGTTAGAAAATAATCATTATTCTTAGAGTTTTAGTAAATAAGGGTCAAGGAGGTTTGCATTAAATGTCTCAACTATGAGTCCAGGTTAGGAGTGGGAAAAAAAAAATCCCCAAATTTAAGACTGTGTACTGCTGTGAATTCCAATGAATGTAAAGGAGAACCCTGGAGACTCAGCAGTTGATATGGGCTTGATGTATTGTGTTTTTTTTTCTTTTTTTCTTTTTTTAAACCTCAGATTTTACTTTTCACATTCTAGGAGTAGTAATTTATTTGTAATTTCAGAAATTTCTGTAGTTGTTAGTTACTTGAGTCCAGCACTTTCCAGGTGATATGAATGGGTGTCAGGTTAACAGAGATGTTGGTCCCTCAGCCTTCCCAAATACCTGAGCCATGGCCTCCCGCCTTGAGTAACCCTTTCATTTTATGTCAGTGGGCTGTGTAAGAGCCATTTTCTGTGTAAGCCGTGATCTGAAAAATTTTGCAAAGAATAGCTGTAGGTCATTTTAGATCTGAGTGAATTTAGTATAACTTTAAATTTCTTTAATCATAGAGTCTTGGTGTTATGAGCAAATAGAATAATATGGTTATTTGAAGAAGTGGGTGTCTCTCAGAACATAGATTCACTTATTTTTGTACTTTTCACTATTGGAAGGGGAGGATACAAAAAAAGTAAGGGAGAAGACTAGCATCACCCATGTGATAATGGATGAGAGTTGGAGGTGTCAGTACTAATTCATGTTTAGCTTGATGTAGAACCCAGATATCAATGGGTTCATGCAGAAAATATTTGTAGGTATATAGACTTGTGTAAGATGGTAAATATGCATGTATTTCTTAGCTCTGCCAACTGAGACTACTTGGAAACAATAAAAGCCTTGTAGCAACAAACACACCTAGCACTTAAGTAACCAGGGCTCTTTGAAGATAGGGTTGATTGTAAGACTGGGGCAGAAAAAATACAAAAAGGAGCCTGCAGCATATATATACCAGAAGCAAGAGAGTGCTTAAAAACAAACAAAAATATCTCCTAAATCACCCCTCCACCATAAATGGAGGTGAGCTAAAGAGTCACAGGAGCCAAGTGAAAGAGCTCTCAGGGAGCTTTCAGTGACCAAAAATATAAAGAAGTATTTGAATATAACCTAAAGTATATGATAACTGTCTATGAGTCCACACTAATATTAATAAATGATTGAATGAGTAAATGTGGGAGAATAGACAAATCTCCCATGCAGAAGAATTCCAGTATGTAGGTAAAAACATCAGTCTCAAGGAGATGGATCATAATTTCCTACTTCTTAAGTAGGCTGTGCTTAGTGACTTCCTTCCAAGATTGTAGTACAAAAAGAGAAAAGTCTACTTCGTAGTGGAGGAACTTGATAAACACAGCCTCAGCTAGGTTATCAAAGTTTACATTGACAGTGATATATCATGTTGGTACTATGTACCCTTGATATAAAGTGGAACTTTATTTCTATGGTCTTCTTTTCAAAGTACTCATAGCTCTAGGCTATTATGAGAACATCATGTAAATCCTACTGAGGGACATCTTAAAATATCTTGATAAATGCTCCTCAATTCTGTCAAGGTCTTCAAAAAATGAGGCAAGTTGGCAAACTGTTAAAGTCTAAAAGAGCCTGAGGAGACATGCTGACTGAATATAATGTGGTTTCCTGGATGGGATCCGGAACAGAAAAAGGACATTAGGTAAAAACTAAGGAAATTTGAACGAACTTAAGTTAGAAACGAACTTAAGTGTAGTAATAATTGGTTCAGTAAATGTGATGAAAGGACCATACTATAAAATGTTAATACTAGGAGAAACTGGGTATGGTCATTCTCTGTACTTTTCTCAGTATTTATATAAATTTGAAACTATTAAATGATAGATTTTTAAAATTTACTTATCAATACTGTAAAAGATATTAAAGCATTCCCCCCCTCCCCCCAAACACGTAGGATTCACTTGCATTCAGATGGAGTGACCTAGAGGACGATTTCCTGCATGGCTTGTTTCCTCAGTCATTGTCCACAGACGCTTGAGTAGTTGTAGGAGTTTTCAGGCCCAGACTTGAGGCCCATCTTCTCCAAAGTTGTGGAAAGGAACTGTGTATTATGTTGCCCCTATACTTCCGTATGCCACTTGAAGGAAGAGTGACCTCCTGGGGGTTATCCAAGCTGAATGAAAGCTTATTAAAAACAACAACATAGGTAAGTTTCAAATTATGACCATACTGTTGAGATAAAACTTGGTGTTATGGTTTCATTGTGTCCCCCAAAAGCTCATGTGTGAGACAATGTGAGAAGGTTTAGAGGTGAAATGAATTGGGCTATAAGAGCCTTACTCTAGTCAGTGAATTAACAGGAATTAACTGAGTGGTCACTGTATGCTGGTAGGATGTGGATGGAGGAGGTGGGTCATTGGGGGCATGTCTTTGGGGTATATATTTGGTGAGTTGAATGTAGTCTATTTCTGCTTCCTGGTACCATGTGTTGAGCTGCTTCTCTCCACCACACTCTACTACCATGATGTTCTGCCTTACCTCAAGCCCCAAGGAATAGAGCCGGTTGTCTCTGAAACTGTGTGCCCCCAAATAAACTTTTCCTCCTCTAATTGTTCTTGTCAGGTCTTTTGGTCTCAGAATGAAAAAGCTGACTAAAACACTTGGCTTTTTTTTTTTTTAATCTGAGAATGAAGTTTCCAATAATTATAGATACTTGTTATTTAGGCAGTCAGAATTGGTAAAACCATAGAGCATAATCTTAGACTACTTGTAGTTTTAAGATGATCTATGTCCCACAGCAAATGTCAGAGTTGTGATCCTACTTGCCAGCATCTGTGGACTTGTAGCCAAAAATATGACTTCCTTGGGCTGAGGATGTGCCTGAATGGCACAGAGCTTGCCTAGCATGTGTGAGGCCCTGGCTTCCAGCTCCAAGTTGACTAACTCATCTGCAAGCACAAAGTGCTGTCAGTGTACAGAAATGATGGGCGTGGGTGATAATAGAGAACCCTTCTATTGTGTTTTTATAAGAAATATTAATGATATATATGGAAAGAAGCTCTAGTTCTGGAGTTCCAAGTCAGTGGAGTATATGGACTTTTAAGACTTTGGATTTGTACAATATCCTCCCATTTTGAAAGCAAGCTTTATAATAAAGGAGTTTGAAATTGTTTTTCCTATTTTTATCCTTTGTTTTGGTGGAGTCTAGGGTAACCTTTTGAGGATATGAAAACTAATATTTAAAAAAAATTTAATGTTTCAAGCAAACAGAAAAATCTAGGGAGTAACAATGCATATAGACTATACTTAAAACCGACTACTCTAATCCTAAATTTTTTCCTATTTTATAAAAGATACGTTACCAACTCAACTGTGGTCCTCTGTGCCCCTCTCCATTCTGATCCCCTTCATCCATTACTTCCCAGAGGTAATCACTATCCTGAATCTGTTTTTATTGTTCCTATCATGTCTTACACTGCAATTACATGTATAAATCTATATTCATACATTGTATGTTAATACCAATGTTCTTTCTTTATTCTGTTGCTGCTGAGCATTTAGGCTTTTTTCCACTTTTTTGCTTTTACAGATGATGCTTCAGTGAACATTATTGTTCATATCTACTTGGGCACATGTGCAAAACTTCTCTGAAGTATATGCCTGAGAATGGAATTGCTAGCATGTGGGGTATGCACATCTTCAGCTTTTCTAGATGTTGCCAAATTACTCTTGCAATTTATGTTGGAAGGTGTAAGAGAGTTCCTTCTCCCTATTGTCTAATTAAAACTCAGTATGGTTAAGCTTTTTAATTTTTGCCAATTTGAGGTTTATTATTTTTAATTTGTATTTTTCTGATTACTCGTGAGCATCTTTGTAAATGTTAGTCATTAGTTTTCCCTTCTGAATATTTTATCGCAGCCTTCCTGCCTGTTTTTCTCTTAGCTTTTTTCTTATTAATTTATAGACTTTAAGATGAAAATAATTTGTACGTTAGCTTTTCATCACTGTGACAAATACCTGAGAAAAACACTCGGAGGGGGAACAATTTATTGTGGCCCATGGTTTCAGTCCATGGTCAGTTCGCTCCCTTTCTTTGGGCCTGAGATGAGGCAGAACATAATGGTAGAAGGGCATAGAAGAGGAAATCTCAACTCAGGGCAGCCAGGGAGTAGAGAGAAGAAGGGACCAAAGACAAGGTGTAGTTCAAAAGGGCACATCCCCGTGACATACTTTCTTCAACCAGGTCTCACCTCCTATAGTTCCCACTTCTTCCCAGTAGTCCATCCAGTTCTCAGTGGATTAATCCACTGATGAATCCAGGGCCCTCATGATCTAATCACTTACTTCCCCAGAGTTTTATCTCTGAACACTGCTGTGTTGGTGTCTGAGCCTCCAACACATGGGTCTTTGGGGTTGGGGAGATATTTGATATCCAAACCACAACAACTTGTTGTTTATACACTGCAATGACCTTTTCTTCTGTGGTTGATTTCTTTACTTTATTTCTACTAGCTTGTCTATAGAAGTTGTAGGTTTGAAGGGCTCAGATTCTATTCATATTTTCCGTCATGGTTTGCGCTTGAAGAAATATCTTTTCTGTCCTGAGGAAAGAGCCCTTAAGTTCCTTAAATTTTCCTTGAAGGTCCTTATATCTTTCCCCATATTTATTTTTTAAAATCTGGAATAAAAAGTTTCTCTACTGACTAGATTTGTGTTTGTTTGCTTTTTGAGATGCTGGGAATCAAACTCAGGTTCTTGCAAATGCTGGATACATGCTGTACCAGAGAGCTACATTCCCAACCTTATTGGATTTTTTATACTTCAATGCCTATATTTTCTCATACCCAAGATTTCTAATTAATATTCTTTTTAATGTACTTTCATTTTTGATCATTTGTTTAATAATAATTTATTGTTCTTTTAAAATGAAATTATTCCTTATTTTATTGAAAGCCTAAACATATACATTTTGGAGTATATGTATATTATATATATTTTGGAGTATAGTCTGGTCTACAGAATTAATTTCATCTTTAATGAGTGTATTTATTTACCAATTGGTAGTTTGTTGGTTGAGTTTCTTAGCATTAGATTGGCTTCAGGTTTTTGAAATTTGAGTTTCAGAATCATTTTGGATGGGAGTTAATATATTGTTTGTTTGATTTTCACTTTTCTTACTTTCTCAACCCAATAGTTTAAATTTTCTTCCACCTGTTCTCAGAGTTCCCAATTTAAAACAGGGTCTTAAGAAAAAGTTTCTTTCCCCATAATAACATTGAAAATCTCATAGACCCAGCCAGAAAAGTAGTGTGGAGACCTTATTTCATGATTTGGTGTGTCTACTAGAGGCTTGTAAATGTCTGTCAAATATTTTAATCAAAATTAAAAACTCCTACTCTATAGAAGATATTATTTTAAAAAAATTTTAGTTATTAATGGGTTTTCAATGTGTCATTTCCATACCTGTTTATATTGTGCATTGATCACGTCTATCCTTTCTACTATTCTCTCTTGCTCCTCTCCTGTTCTCCACCTCCCCTCTCTCTTTCCTTTCCGTAATCGTCCCTCTTCTACTTTCAGATCTTTTTTTAAAAGTTTCCACATGTGAAAGAAAACATGTGATATGTGTCTTTCTATATCTGGCTTATTTTGCTTAGCATGAAGTACTCCGGTACCATCTATTCCTGTAAATAACATGATTTTTTCCTCTTTATGGGGAATAATATTCCTCTGTGTGTGTGTGCATGCATGCATGCATTTATAAAATTTATTTTTTAAAATATATTTATTTTTAAAATTTGTTTTACTTGGTTGTACATGACAGCAAAATGCATTTCAATTCATAATACATAAATGGAGCGCAACATTTCAATTCTCTGGTTGTACACTAACTCGATATCTTTGCTAACGGTATCATTGCTGGTATAATTTTTCCAAGGGCTTCTTGCATGGAGCCATCAGTTAGCTTGGAATTGTAACATTTTGTATCCTCCCTTTCTGTTTCTAGCAGGTTATTTATGGTGTTTCTGTAAAAAACACTATGGTCCTTATTTAAATTAAACAAAAGGGGGAAATGTTAAGGTCTGTAAACAAGTCAGATTGGCACCTGTTATTTTGCCAGAGAAATGTTAAAGTCTGTAAACAAGTCTGGATGGCGCCTGGCCAAATGCCAGAGGGAGTGGTTTGTGAAGTAACAAAAGCAAGCCATTAAGTGTGGAGATTCCTTATTGGTTGACTGCTGTATCTATTTTATGCTAATTAGATAAGCTGTGCAAAATGTATAAATACCTCTGTTATCCTACAATAAACGGCTGCATCAACGTACACAAGTTATTCGTCACCCCCCCCCTCCCTTATTCTGCTGCAGCCGGACTGCGGCAATAACCCAGCCTTACCCTCCCCTTTCCCTGATCCAAATATTCTCCATTCTTCCCATGTCTCAGTCCCCCATCATAGATCAGCATCCACTAATCACAGAAAACATTCAGCTTTTAGTTTTTTGGGGATTGGCTTCGCTTAGCATAAGATTCTCCAACTTCATCCATTTACCTGCAAATGTCAGTTTTATTTTCTTTTAATGCTGAATAGTATTCCATTGTGTATATATACCACAGTTTCTTTATCCATTCATCTATAAAAATTCATTCATTTGTTGATAGGCACCTAGCTGATTCCATATCTTGACTATTATGAATAGTGCTGAAATGAACATGGGAATGTGGGTATCTCTTTTTGTTTGCTGACTTTATTTCCTTTGGGTATATATATACCCAGGAGTAGTATAGCTGTATTATAGGGTAGTTCTGTTTTTTGTTTTTTGAGGAACGTCCATACTGTTTTTCATATTGGCTATACTAATCTAAATTTATACTCCTCCCATCAGTGTATAAGGGTTTTTTTTTTTTTTTCTCCATATCATCATCAGTATTTGTTGTTGTTTTGATAATAACCTTTCTGACTGGGGTGGTGATATGGAATCTCAATGTAGTTTTTTTCTTAAATTTTATTTTCCTGATGGCTAAAGATGAAGATGTTGAGCATATTTTCATATATTTATTGGCCATTTGTACTTCTTTTTTGTTTTTGAACCCAGAGGTACTTAATCACTGAGCCACATCCACAGTTCTGTTTTGTGTTTTATTTAGAGACAGAATCTCACTGAGTTGCTTAGTGCCTAACTTTTGTTGAGGCTGGCTTTGAACTTGTGATCCTCCTTCCTCAGCCTCCCAAATTTCTGGGATTATAGGCATGCATCACCATGCCCAGCTGTATTACTTCTTTTGAGCAGTATCTGTTCAGATCATTTGCCCATTTGTTGATTGGATTATTTGTTCTTTTATTGTTAAATTTCTTGAGTTCTTTATACATTCTGAATACTAATCCTGTCAGATAAACATCTGGCAAAGATTTTCTTTCATTCTGTAGGTTATCTTGTTTCCTTTGTTATGCAGAACCTTTTTAATTTGATGTAATCCCATTTGTAAATTCTTATTTTTATTTCCTGAGCTGTTTGAGTCCTATCGAGAAATTTGTAGCCTTGGCTAATCTTGCAGTGTTTCCTATAGTAGTTTCATAGATTCAGGTCATACAGTAAGGTCTTTGATCCATTTGAGTTGATTTTTGTACATGCGGAGAGGAATCTAGGGTCAATCTTGTACAGTTTCCTCAGTACCATTTGTTGTAGAGGCTTTGTTTTCTCCAGTGTTTGCTTTTGGCATCTTTGTTAAGAATCAGATAACTGTAGATACATGGATTTATTTCCTATTGGTAGAATATGTATCTATTTTTATGTTAATACTATGCTGTTTTTGTTACATGGCTCTGTAGTATATTTTGAAATCTGGTGTTTGTGATGCCTCCAGCATTGTTCTTTTTGCTCAGGATTGCTTTGGATATTTGGGGTCTTTTGTGCTTCTATATGAATTTTAAGATTGTCTTTTCTAGAATGACATAGGTATTTTGATGGGATTGTATTCAATTTATAAATTATCTTCAGTAATATGGCTAGACAAGGCATAAATAGGGCGTGGATCATACAGAGTTGCAGGGCCTTTAGAGGGGTCCCATCTTTCCCTGGGTCCTAGCTGACCTTAGAGGGAAAGGCCAAAATGTTGGTTGCTTTTTCCTTGTCCAGTTGCTTCCTTGATGATGGTCTCCAAGGTTTTGGTTTTAAACATCTAGCAGGCCTGTTTCACCAGTCAGATGGCCAAGGGTGTTGTGTTACTGTGTTCGGTTTCCTTTTTCTCAAAGTGGACAAAGATGGAGCAATCCTTACTCTACTGTTCAGGGAGAGAAGGCAGGAGTTCCCTGAAGCAAAAGAAGCTTTGGCAGCTGCTGGGATGCTCCCTCAATCCTTCTCTTTACTTACAGGAGTAGTTTCTTTACCCGAGGCAAACTCACCTGTCTCCTAACCCTCCAGCAGTCAGCTCTCAACAACTTCATCAGCCACCTTGTTTTTTCAGCATGGAAGTAGGGTTGCAGGCCTGCCCAAGAAAGCTGGAGTTGGGGCTGTTCTTGGGTTCCATCTGGGTCACCAGTATGTTACCAAAAGCTCAATCCTTGTCCCCATGCCAATCTAATAATGAAGACAAGGTTTTGAGAAAAAAAAAAAAGAAGAAGAAGTTTTATTGCTTTGCTAGCAAAGGAGAAACACAGGAAACTCTTGTTCTAGAAGCTGTGATTCTCCTGAATTTATCAGTTTTAAGAGTGTTTCGATGGAGTCTTTATGGTTTTCTTTTTTAAAAAAAATTTTTTAAATATTTTTTAGTTGTAGATGGACACAATATCTTGATATTTATTTATTTATTTAATGTGGTGCTTTAGGACCAAGTCCAGTGCCTCATACATGCTAGGTGAGCACTCTACCATTGAGTCACAAACCCCAGCCCTCTTAATGGTTTTCTAAGTATAAAATAACAACATATGCAAACTGAAATAATTTGATTTCTTCCTATCCTTTTATATCCCTTTTATTTCTTTCTCATGCCTGATTGCTTTGGCTAAAATTTCAAGTATTATATTGAATAAAAGTGGCAAGAGTATGCACTCTTGTCACATTTATTTTAGAAGAAGTGCTTTCAGGTTTTCATCATAACGAATGCAGTATGATGTTGACTATGGGATTGTCATATACAGCTTTTATTATGTTGAGGTATGATCCTCCTGTATACATAGTGTGTTCAGGATTTTTATTATGAAGGGATATTGGATTGCTTCAAATGCATTTTCTTCACCTATTGAGATGATTATGTGACTTGTATCCTTGACTGTATTTATGTATTGTATTAGGTTTGATTTGCATGTGTTGAGCCATCCTTAAATCCTTGGGATGAAACCAATTTGATCATGTGTATGGTCTTTTTAATGTGCTGTTGCAGTCAATTTGCTAGTATTTTATTGTGAATTTTCGCATTCATATTTTTCAAGGATATTGGATACTGGGCTACAATTGTTGTGTGTGTGTGTGTGTGTGTGTGTGTTTTGGTAGCAGGTAATGCCTTTATAGATTGAATTTGGAAGGGTTCCTTCTTTTTCTTATGGTATAGTTTGTATTAGTGTTTTTTAAAATTTTGTTAAGTTTGGTAAGATTCAGCTGTGAATCTGGTCAGTCTTGGGTTTTTCTCTGTTGGGAGATTTTTAATTATTGTTTCAATTCATTACTTATTTCTAGTCTACTTAATTTTAAAAATGTCCTCTTGGGGCTGGGGTTGTAGCTTAGTGATAGAGTGCTTGCCTCACACACGTCAGACCCTGAGTTCGTTCCCTAACACCCATAAAAATAAACAAATAAAAATAAAGATATTGCATCCACTTACAACTAAAAAAAATTTTAAAAAAAATGTTCCCTTGATTTAGTTTTGGTAAGTTTATGTGTCTAGAAATTTTCCCATTGTTTCTGCAGTTTTGAATTTATTTTAATCTAATTAATTGATTTCTGTGGTTATCAGTGATATCTGCTATAATATCTCCCATTTCACCTCGAATTTTATTTTATTTTGTCTTATTTCTCTTTAGGTTAGTTTGCTAAGGGTTTTTCAATCTTTTTCATCTTTTTAAAGAATCAGCTTTTTGTTTTATTGATCTTTTCTATTTTTTTTAAAGAGTCTGTTTCATTTATTTCTGTTCTAATCATTATTATTTCTTTCCTTCTACTGATTTTGGGTTTGGTTCTAATTTTTCCAAGACATTGAGATACATTATGAGGTTACTTGAAATCTCTGTTTTTGTAATGTATGTACTCACATCTATATACTTCACTCTTAACTGCTGTTTTTATTGTGTCACATAGGTTTTGGTAGGTGTTTTCTTTTTCATTTCTCCTGATTTCTTATTGACCCACTGTTGTTAAAGAGTATATTATTTGGGAAGGAGGAGTAGAGGGAAAAGGAAGATACTGGGAAATGAGACTGATCAAATTATATACATGTACGAATGTGGCATAATCAATCCCACTATTTTGTATAATTATAATGTACCAATAAAAAATTTAGAAAGTATATTGTTCAGTCTCCAGGTGTATAAGTTCTATTGCTGTTGCATCCTAATTTTCTCTGTTATGATCTGATTAGAAGCAAGAATTGTATTTGTTAAGACTTGCTTTGCATGATCTATTTTGGAAAATGTTCCATGTGCTGATGAAAAAAATATGTGTTCTGCAGCTGTTGGATGGAATATTCTAAATGTCTGTTATGTCCATTTGATCTATTGTTTAATTTAACTCTGATGTATCTTTCTTGATTTTTTTTTTTTAATATGGATGATCTATTGGCTCTGATGATTGTGTTTATCTTGTTTCTTCTTTGGGTGTCAGATTTCTTTAAGTGTCTTCCATAATGCTGGTTTAATGGTGATACTTGAAGTCACTCACAATTATTGCTGTCCCTTTGTGAGCAGTAATGTTTGTTTAATCAGGTACTCTGATATTTGGTGCACATATATTTGCTGTTATTATGTCTTTTTGATGGATTATTCCCTTTATCATTATGAAATGACCTTCTTTGTTTCTTCTGACTGATTTTTGACTTTCTGTTTTGTTGGATATAAATATAGCTTCTCTTATTTACTTTTGGATTCCATATGCTTGAAATATTGTTTTTAATCCTTCTACTTTCAGTCTATGTATATTTTTTGCCAGTGAAATGAGTTTCTTGCAGGTTGCATATGTTGGGTCTTGTTTTTTAATCCAGTCAGCCAGTCTGTGTGTGTGTGTGTGTGTGTGTGTTTATGTATGTATATGTATATATATAAATTTTAACAGTACTGAGGATTGAACCAGGGTCTCTTACATACTAGGCAAGAACTAGTATGCTGAGGATATGTACTATATCCTCAGCAGTCTGCATCTTTTAATTGAAGAATCAAGACCATTTATGTTCAGGGTGATTATTGAAATGCATGTACTTGTTCCTGTCATTTTGTTGTTTTTTTTAAAATAATCTATTTTTTTTCTCCCTTAGGTGTTTGATGATTTGCTATATGATTCTTTTCTAATTCTCACTTGCTGATCTATCCTGAGATTAATTTTGTACTATGCTCTCATGATTGTGTTTATCTTGCTTCTTCTTTGGGTGTCAGATTTCTTTAAGTATTTTCCATAATGCTGGTTTAATGGTGATGAATTCCTTTAGGTGATGCTTACCTTGGGAATGTCTTGTTCTGAAGGTTATAGTAATCTAGGTTTAAAAATCTTTTCTTTTAGAAATACAACATTCCATGCCCCCGCTTCAGAATTTGTTACAAATTTTGTTGTTTTTTCTAAAGAGTTTTCCTTTATGTATGACTTGACACTTGGTCTCCTGCAGCTTTTAATATTTTTTTCTTTATTCTGTACTTTTGGCAGTTTAACATGTTAAAGAGAGGTTCTTTCCTGGTCTTGTCTATTTGGTGTTCTAAATTCCTCCTACACCTGGATGTCCATGTCTTTTCTGAGACTTAGGAAATTTTCTGCTATTGTTTCACTGAATAAGTTTTCTGTCCCTTTAGCCTATAGTTCTTCTCCCTCTTCTATTCCAATTATCTGTTAAGTTTGGTCTTAACCAAACTTGATAGTGTCCCATAGATCTTTTATGTTCTATACATTCTTTCCCAGTTTTTTCTTTTATTTCTGTCTGATGTGATAGTTATCAGACTTGTCTTCAAGTCCTTATATTTTTCTTTTTGCTTGATCTAGTCTATTGATGAGGCTTTCAACTCAGCTTTTTATTTGACTTTTTGAGCTTTTCAATTTCAATATTTCTGTTTGTTTCTTTTTTAAAATCTTTTTTTTTCTATTGAATTGCTTTCCCATATCCTGTGTCTTCCTTAATTCATTCAGCTATATATTTTTGTATAATCTTTGAATTCATTTATTATTTTAAAAATCATTGTTTTGAATTCTATGGAATTTCATCCCCTCATTTGAAATCAGTTACTAGAGAGTTATCCACTTTTTGAGAAGTCATATTAACTTGTTTTCTCATACGTCTTGCCTTTCTGTGTTGAGATTTGCACATCTTTTAGAATGAATAGCTCTTTCATTTTTATGTGAGGGCTTTCTGAGTGAACCCTCTTGATCATGGGCCCTGGGATATCAGTTTGCTTTATAATATTGAGTTTAATTCCAAATGGACTTTGTGGTATAGTTTCACTGTGGCTTCTTCACTTGTGATTAGTGGGTTGTGACCCAGTGTGTATTGTGTCAGAGCCTGAGGTATCATCTTTCTCTGTAGGTCTTGAAAGAGTCGGTCCTTTTAGTAGTGAAGGTGGGTGTGTTGTAGATAGCGGGCGTCCTCTGTGGTTACTTCTCTAGTCTTGTTAGCAATATGCAGTCTGAAGGGGTGTAGGAGTAGCCAGCACTAAGGTCCCTTAAAGATCTGATTCCACACTGAGTTATTTCTCTCTGCTGTTGCTACAGGAGTCAGAGTCCAAGTGGGGCTTCAGGCTCTCCCTAGCTGTGTTTTTTTGGGCCCAGGTCATCAGCAAGGGGCTTTTATCTTCCTTATCTATCTTTTAAATTCAACTATCTGCCAAGGCTTGAGTAGGACTAGGGTATAGTTGTAATAAGGCACAATTTCTCTCAACTGGACCCGGGGGTGTAGCTCAGTGGTTAAACCCACCAAAAATGTTCCAGGTACTAAACTTTCTCAGCACTGCTGCTTAGAAAGCAGAAAAGAAGTGGCATTAACAACAATAACATAAAATCAAACCAATTATAGAAATACAGTAAAAATAAAATAACAACTGCAACACCGATAGAAAAAAAGGAACAAAAATAATATCAAATAGATAAAAAAGTTAAAAATTAATAAAAATAGCCAGGCATGGTGATTACATGCCTGTAATCCCAGTACTTTATGTACTTTTTCATTTAATTATTTTTAAAATAATTTCATTTAAAGCTGTTAGAATGATGTTGTGTTACTACAGAGCAAAGGAATCTTAAAAGAGGCCAAGACTGAGTGGAAATGCAAGTTGGGACCATCAAAAAAGCCAAAAGAATATTGATAAATATATCTTTAACTACAGTAAATCTTCCCTTTTAGTTGTACACTTTGCCCTTATAGTCATATACTTTTGCATAATTACAACCCTTTTGTCTTAGTAGTATGCAAGAAAAATCTCCTTAAATAGGAAACCTAATCTTACTTTGAATGATTTGCATCCTCCCTCATCCATACAGTGAGAATGGAGCAGAAAAAAAGATGGTCTGTGTTTTAGTCAGCTTTTTCACTGTTGTGACCAAAGGCCCTGGCAAGAATAATTTTAGAGGTGGAAAAGCTTATCTGGGGGCACATGGTTTCAGAGGTCTCATTCCATACATGGCCAACTCTGTTACTGTAGAGGAGGTAGAATATCATGGCAGAAGGATGTGGAGGAGGAAAGCATCTGGGGTCATGGCACCAGGAAACAACCAGAGAGTCTAAGCTCAACTCATAAAATATATACCCCAAAAGCACGCTCCCAGAGACTCACATCCTCTAACCATACCCTACCTGCCTATAGTCACAGCTCAGTTAATCCCTACGAGGGGATCAATGGGTTGATTAGGTTAAGGCTTTCGTAACCCAATCATTTCACCTCTAAACTTTCTTGCATTGTCTCTTATATGAGCTTTGGGGAGATACCTCACATTTTGTAAACCAAACAGTCTGGCTGGGGAAATTGGAAAGAAAGCTTCCTGATATTTGATAAAGATTTCTCTGTCTGACATCTTTAATGGGTGGGTCTACAATGTTAAACACTCACACATTCAAATAAGAGTATACAAGCATATCCTAAAGCATTCCTTTGGCACCTATTTCTCTTAAAACATTTAGCACATTCTCTCTGGGTTCTAATTGAACCTCTGTTTTCATATATGTTATTAGCCTAGGACAATACCAGAAACATAATGGAAATTTTTATAATTTATTTGTTTGTTTGTTTATTTATTTATTTATTCAGTGCTGTTGATCCAATTCAGGGCCTTGTGAATGCTAGGCAAGTGCTCTATTGAGAACAAAGTTCAGACCATTAGGTGTTTTTAATGGAATAGGGAAGGATGTTGTAGATCTATATCACAGTATAAAAATAATGAAAATAGCACATTTTCCATTAGAAAAAAAACTTGTTTCTTCAACAATATTAGGAAACCCCACGTGAGTATTCGATAGAATGACATAGAGGAACTAGGGCTGTTTTGCATTTGAAATTTTTTTTTACCATGCTAGATATAGTATTTGCGTTTCTCCATTATCAAATGAACTTAATAAAAGTACCACATTAGAGTAGCATTTTAAGATTTAAATGAAATGATCTGAGCTCAACAAATATGTTATCAGCACAATAACCAGCTCTATTGAGTCTTTAATAATAATCATAGATGTGCAAAGAAAGAAAGAATTACATGCCTATAAACCCAGTGATTTGGGAGGCTAAGGCAGGAGAATCAGAAGTTTGAGGCCAACCTTGGCAACTTAGCAAGGCATTCAGTAACATAGTGAGATCCTGTCTCAAAATAAAATAAAAAGGACTGGGGATGTGGCTCAATGGTAAAGCACCCCTGGGTTCAATTCCCCGTACAAAAAAAGAAAAAAGAGCAAGCTAGAGAACAACAGTTCATTTAACTTAATTTGTTTATTTTGTGGGGCACCATTAACTTTTATTGCACATCACAGCAATGGCTTTTTGTTGTTGTTCAAAAGTGGAAGTGACCTCATTTCAGGCCACTTCAATTTTTATGGTGTATGTAATAACCAATAAGACCTTGAATTCTTTGGATACCACGTTAAAACTTTACAAAAACTGAAAAATTTATGAGTTTGCAGTCGCAAGCAATTATCCATTCAAGAATTAATTTCTTCTTAGGTTTTTATCAGAAGACCAGCCTAACTTCATCTGTTGCTAATTATTATTATTATATCAGAATATTCTATTGGCATTTCAGCAGAGGCACTAAGATACTATAGTGTGAACTTTAGAAATGAGATATTTCATATAGCATTTCATAGTAGGTGTTCAAGAATCAGGGATTCTAAAACCCGTAAGAAGGATACTTATGGACCAAGAAAGAACATGTGTTTCTTGAGAAAATAAGAATAATGTGCTGTGGCTTCTTTACTTCATGGGAGAAGTAGGGGTACATGTTCTCTCACTTGATAGCTAGTGAAAAGGGCTTTAGAGGCATCTCTTAGACATTTAAAGAGCTCCCCTCCCATTGGGGAGCACAGAATAAAACTGGGAGTTGACCAAGAAATCCAACAAGGAGAGAGGTTAACTGCTGGATAACTGTTCCCACAGCAAGAGCTACACAGGGGGTGACTAGTTGGAATTTGCAAAGGATATGTGTTTCCTGCAGATCAGAGGAAGGCCAGTGGAGGAGAGAGGTAGTCTTGAGCTGTTTTGACTCTTTCCCAGATAGACTTGGCTAGAGGGAGTGAGACTCCAACAATGAGTCTTTTGAGTGACAGGTAAAAAGCAGGAATAAATTGAATAAATTTTAAGAGGATGGTCAGGACAAGAAGCTGTATTTAATTATATTTTGTTGTTAGTGCTTATTCAATGAATATGAAGTCTATAATTCTTTTTTTTTGAAGTCTATAATTCTTTATATAGACTTGATGTCCTATGAGACTACTCATTTGTTTAGCACAAAATTATGATTATTTGCACTTATTTCTCTCTTTTGAGGTTGAGTTTTTACAGAATCAGAATAGGAAGTTATGATTTCTAATTCTTTATTTTGTTGTGAAAGATAACATACTTAGAGAAAATAAAATAAAAACATGTATAGTTTCACCCAAATCCACAGTAACTACAGACTTGTGCAATTTTATATTTTCCTTGAACCTTGACTCATGAGCATTATGTGTACTAATAAGTTCCTGGATTCCTTGACGTGGTCTACTATTTAGTGTCAGCATCTTATTTGATTTTAAAAGTGCCTATACCTGAAATTCTCTAGATTAAACAAAGGGGGAATGAAGGGAAGAGAGGAGGATGGGATTAGGAAAAGACCGTAGAATGAATCAAACATTATTTTCCTATGTTCATACATGAATACAATGAAACTCCACATCATGTACAATCACAAAAATGGGAAGTTATATTCCATGTATGTACTATATGTCAAAATACATACTTCTGTCATGTACAACTAAAAAGAACAAGTTAAAAATATTTTTTTTAAAGTGCTTATATCTAGGGCTAGGATTGTGGCTCAGCGGTACAGTGCTCGCCTAGCATGTGCGAGGCCTTGGGTTTGATCCTCAGCACCACATAAAAATAAATAAATAAGGTATTGTGTTCAACTATAACTAAAAAATAATTTTTTAAAAAAAGTGCTTATATCTAAAAGTAGATGTTAGGATTTTTTCCCTAAATCTGCCTAGTCTTAATATTAGATTGTTTCTTAAACATAAATTACTAAACTTTCTGAATAGGATTAAATTGTTTCAGATTAGTATAATTTTTATATAAGAGATTAGACTTAAAAAATAATATGTCTTCTCAAGGAGATCCATACTGGGAGGCTCTGCAAGTGTGGGGTTGGGTTATGCCAACTTATTTGGTCAATTAACCTCCCTCTATTGTTCACTTTTGAATCCCCAATACCAACATCTAAATCAAGATGGCACTGTTTGCCCCGCCTCTTTATTGCATTTTCAGATTGAAATCTTCTTTCTTGTAAGGGAATAAAAGAAATAGAAATATAGATGATTAAAATACTGTTTATATAATTAAAAATAATTTAAAATGCAAGAAGGCAAAGAAGCAAATGAAATTATTACTATGATTTAAACCTTGCCTCACATGCAAAAGACCCTGGGTTCAATTCCCAGCACCACCAAAAATAAATAAATAAATAAGATAAAAAATAAAGCTTATTAGATAGGTTTGGGCTTTCTTTATCTGTTATGAAAACAGAGAAATATATGAGGAAAATTTTAGAACTGGGTACATCAGTAGAGATCATCTACTTCATTTTATAGGACAATTTGTTGTTATTAAAATTTTAAATTATTAAGTGCTAATGTGGACTGGTGGTATACTTAAGTGGTGGTGTGCTTGCCCAATGTGTGAAGTTTCTGAGTTCAATCCCCAGCACCTCAAGGGGAGAAAATATATATATATATATATATTAAGTGCTCATATGCCAGATACTGAGGTTTAGGTATACTTTTCCTTATCCTTAATAATTCTGGAGAGGTATGTATTTGATCCATTTTAAGATAAGAAAACAGAATCAGAGGAGAAGTGGCTTGCCCAAGGACATGTTATAGTTTCAGAGTTGGAGATTTGGCTTAGGACTGATTATTCTGCGAGATCACTGATTTCTTTGGCACAAAATTATAATTATTATTATTTTTTTTTGGAGAGAGAATTATATTATATTATATATATATATATATATATATATATATATATATATTTTTTTTTTTTTTTTTTTTTTTTTTTTTTAGTTTTAGTCATACACTGCATCTTTTGTTTGTATGTGGTGTTGAGGATCGAACCCTGGCCTCACGCATGCCAGGCGAGTGCGCTACCGCTTGAGCCACATCCCCAGCCCAAAATTATTTGTACTTAATATTTATTTTTCTTCCTTTTTGGTTTTCTTGTTTTGGATTTTCATAAATCAGAACCAGAAGCTATGACTTCGGATTCTTCTTTTTTATTATAAAAGATAACATACTTTCAGAAAAGAAGATAAATCATATGCTTAGTTTTATAAATGAAGTGAATACCCAGTAACTATTATTCAAGTATAAAGCCATCTACTAGTATATCAGTTAGTTTCCTTAGTAAAGGAACTAAGCCCAGGCCCTATGCAAATGATCTCCCCTTAATAGCTGGTTTCAAATGAGTGGATCCTTTAAATAGTTATAAAATTTAACCACTGTCCTGATTTCAGTGGTCATTTCTTTGCAATTTGACCACTTAGGAATACATTCCTAAACATATCACTTTATTTTCTGTAGATAAATATCTTTCCATAGATTAAAGTCACAGAGAGATATTAAGATAGATTGGATCTTAGGGGAATGTTTAAATTTACTTACAAGTACAAACTTTTCAAGTATTCAATTAAACATAATTGCTAGACTAATTATAATATTGCTTTGAACTATAGTTCAGATTTGTTGTTAATTTATTCTATCTTTCCCCCATTCATCAGTGTGAACAATAACTTTTTGCATGAATATTTTTCTAAATGTGTATTATATTCTGAGGAATAAGTACAAATATAATTTACCATGTCATAATGTCTTTCTCTTTCCATCTTTTACAGCATGGGTAAGTTCCCTCTCCATGGGAATGATTTTCTTTTGCTGCCCCATAGCCAGTGTCTTCACAGACATATTTGGCTGTCGGAAAACAGCTGTCATGGGTGCTGCTGTTGGATTTGTTGGACTCATGTCCAGTTCTTTTGTAAGGTAAGAACTTGATTTCTTCATGCTGCTTTTGAAAAAGTGTTAAATACCTAAAGTTTTCTTTCAGGAACTTTACAAGGAGTGATCCCTTTTTCTTTGCTTAAAATGTTAAGCAGTAGGACTTACAAATTGAAATTTTGCTCATATCAGCAAATCAGATCTTGAATTTGAATGCTTTTGTTTGCGATGCCTAAATAAGATGTCTATGTCAGTCAGGATATAGGTGTTCTTTGGAGTCAAGAAAAATATTTCTCTCTCTCTCTCTTTTTTTTTTTTTCCTATTCACCTAGAAATTCTAAAGCAAATAAGTTATAGTTGTTAGTTATCTGAAACAATGGCCCGAGTTTAAGGTCATCCCCATCTGAGGCCTGAGGGGTACAATAAGTGGTATTTTAAAGAGGTTGTTCATCAGCCCGATAGGAAAATATGTTTATTAATATGAATAAGACTTTTCCCCACATTTTTTAAAGATTAAATTTTAAAAATTAAATTTAAAGATTAATTCCAACCTGGGTAGAGAATCCTGCCTGTAAGAATATGTTAAAATGTTTGAATATCATGACAAAATGAAGTAGTTAAGTACACCTTAGAACGAACCTTAAAGTCAAAGTACTTTCCCTGTGTCTATTAGAAAAAAGATGGAGGGTACTGAAAAGATACTAAGCTCGTAGCCGATGGGCTTAGCCAAAACTCCAGTTGTCCTAGTAATTCCCTTGCACGGTTAGAATAATCCTCAGAAAAACTCTGGCTTAATTTGTAGCTCTGGCTAACAGGAACTGATTAATAAGAAAACTTCTTAAGATTATTTCCATTCTCTGTACTTTAGTGGTTTATCTTTACTTTTATCTTCACTTCCTGCCTCTTTCTCTTCCCTACCTATCTTCATGCTGCTTTAGTTGAAAAACATGATTGTGGTCATTAAGGGGAAAAAGTCAAACTTGCATTTCTTGCCATGTTTATTTAAAAGTATTTAGTATTCAGCCAACCGAATTCTCATTTTATCCTCAACCACACACACCTGTCCCTCAAATTTAAAAATGAGCCTCTTTTATACTTCTTTTACCTAACTTAAAATTTTATTTAGATTTAAAAAAATTATATTGGGTAGAAAATAGATATTGTATCTCTAAATTGCTTTTATGATTTCTTTCTCCTAAATTTCATTTTAAAGAAAAAAAAGTTTTGTCTGAAATAAGGTATTGTTTAGGCAATTCTGTGAGATCATTTATTTTTAGTTCTTTTTTGACAACAATATAACATGTGTTAGTAGGCCTTATCAATCACTTCTTTGATCTGAAACCTCCAGTTACCCATTATCTATCACTGTGGCTCTACCACCTGCTGAGTGTATCAATACTCAGACTTTGGGGGAGAGAGGATTGACAGGTAGAAACGTGTATAACCTGTTACTTTCCCATTTTGGTAGACAAAACACAAACAAGCATTATTTTTCAAAGTTTTTTTTTTTTTTTTAATTTGGGAAATAAAAATTCTGAAATATATTTTATGTTGTCACCCAGTTCATCTCTTCTCTTCTCCTACTTTCCTCCCTGTCCAAGAGAAGCAAAATTTTGAAATCAGATTGACCCATGTAATGCCCTCACATTTTATTTAATTTTGTTATTTAACCTGCTGGTTAAAGGCTACCAAATTTTACAGCAATATACAGGAACAAGGGAAACATGTATAAATTCTAAGTATCAAACAGTAGAAGCACTCTTCCTCTGGTTTCAGTTCTGCCTTCTCAGGAAAGCCTCCAGCATCTTGGATCTCATCAGAGACCCCTTTTCTGAATCCATTTGCACATAGCTGTGATTTATATTGTACTTACTCAGTTGTTAAACTTCAGCAACTTGAATCATTTATTATTAAGGTTAACATCTAGAAATAAAGTTAAAAAAAGGCTCAGCATCAGTGAAAGTGCCATCACAAGGGCTCATGTACTTCGTTTTGAAGGAAAGAGATGAGACTAATTTTACAAGTGCTTAGTATTTAGTGTTGTAGGGCTGGAGATACAGCTTCATGGTAGAGTTCTTGCCTAGCACATATGAGGCCCTGCGTTCAACCCCCAACACTGCAAAAAATAAAAATAAATAATGCTTAAAAGAATGTTTCTGATTCTTACACTTGGCTATCTGGTTTATAACTGACAGCATTACAATATTGAGGTATAAATGCATAATAGTTGATGTTCATAATGATACTATTTCCTTTTTTGGTACTGGGGATTGGACCTAGGAGTGCCTTACCATTGAGTTCCATCCCCAGCCCTTTAGGTTTTGTTTTTTTTTTTTTAATTTGAGACATGGTCTTGCTAAATTTTTGAGACTGACCTCGAACTTGTGACCCTACTGCCTCTCAGTCTCCTGAGTCGCTTCTCTTCTTCTATTCTCTTCTCTTATAATGTGCTACCACACCTAGCAATACTATTTTTAATATATACTTTGAAGGAAGCAGAAAAATGTTTAATAGTAGTTTTAGGTTATTTGCTTAAAAATTGCTTTTAAAATTTGACAATTTAAGAAGTTACAATGATCTAAAAAACTGCTTCTGTGGAAAATTTGATGCAGAATAAAGTGTTGTTTTATATTTTGTTCTGTATTCTTAGGGTAGATGTATTTTTTATTTTTTATTTATTTATTTTTTAACTTAGCCTATTATGAGTAGCTTGAAGGCAGAACCAAATGTTTAATATTTTTTCACCAGGTGCCTGGTACCTAGTAGCTGCATAATATTTGTTGAATGTAGAATAGAGATTGAGTAGAAGGTGATGAGAGTGAGGAGAGATAAATGTAGGAAAGCCATTAGTGACTCCAGAGCCTGGTTTGAAGATAGTGCTTAGCTGCAGTTTAATTGAGGGAGAAGGGCATCTCAGAGAGAATTGCTAACAGGCCTTAATTTTATTGGATTCTAGAGCTCCTTGTGATTACCTCAGCATATTGCTAGACTAGCATTATTGTCCAAAATTTAATTATTAACCAGTTTTATCTATCTTAGCTTCTAATAAATTGTTTGCCTTTACTACTGATAGCCTTTTGAATTAGACTTTTAAAAAAACAACCTACTTTTCTTTTACTACTTATCTTAATTGTTCCAAAACATGAAATTATATGATCCTTTGCCTTTCTAAGAAATGTATAATTATTTGGTTAAACTATAAAGTTCTTTAATCATTTATTTTTCTTTTGAGATGTTCATGGCCTTAAGGCTCACAAACCAGGATCACTAATGGACGCATTTAATTCAGCCTTCCTGAAATCAGAATATGATTTCTTGTTATCTTGCACAATGTTGGGAACAGTGCAACACAGGGCGAAGGTTGTTCTACAGCCCTTAGGCCAGCAAAAATGAGACACAACTGTTCTGTGCAAATGTTCTTGATATAACCTTGGGAAGACAATATCAAATGCAGCCTTTTCTTTTACTAGATTTCTTAGCAAATACCTGGGAAAACTCCATGAAATAATGAGTTTTCACAATTAAAAATGCTAATTTAAAAGTTTTATTGAGACAAGATTTTTTTTGTTATTTTAATTATTGTCAATTTTACAAGACCTTTCCTGTCACCAACCTTTATTTTTGAGCTGTAGGGAACACAATTCCAGAAATCCATGGAAAGGGAAGAGGGACCAAAGTTACTGATGATCTTAACCATCATTTTTCACATATTCAGATTAACTTAAAATATTTTTAGCTACATTCTGGATTTATTAAGGTTTTCCTTCCCTTTTTTTTTTTTTTGGTCAATTTTTATTTGTAGAAAATATGTTGGTTAAATAAAACCTACTTTTACTATAAGGTTTTATTCTACCAAGCACATGATAAAATTAATTAAAGCTGCTTTCCATCTTTTTCGTCTTTATACAGTTCCATCGAGCCTCTGTACCTTACCTATGGAATCATATTTGCCTGCGGCTGCTCCTTTGCATACCAGCCTTCATTGGTCATTTTGGGACACTATTTCAAGAAGCGTCTTGGACTGGTGAATGGCATTGTCACTGCCGGCAGCAGTGTCTTCACAATTTTGCTGCCTTTGCTTTTAAGGGTTTTGATTGGCAGCGTGGGCCTCTCTGACACACTGAGGGTCCTCTGCATCTTCATGTTTGTTCTCTTTCTGGCTGGCTTTACTTACCGACCTCTTGCTTCCAGTGCCAAAGATAAAGAGAGTGAAAGCAGCAGATTCTCCCTCTTTTCCAGGAGAAAATTCAGTCCTCCAAAAAAATTGTTCAATTTTGGAATCTTCAAGGTGACTGCTTATGCAGTGTGGGCAGTTGGAATACCACTTGCACTTTTTGGATATTTTGTGCCTTATGTTCACTTGGTAAGTATACATCTTTGGCTCTGCTGCTAACAGATATTATCATTTCACACAGGAAAACTTCTTAAAAGAGCAAGATAGATCAGGTTGAAGTTGTCCTGGTTCTAATTCTTGAAAGTAGGGTCTCTCAAGACATGGTCAGCTTATCCATTGGACCATTAAACCAAGTCTGTTCCATGGTGTGCTTTGTGTATTAAAAAATTCCAAACCCAAACAAACAAAAACAAAAAAGAAGACTAAAATTTTACAGCAATTATATAATCAATATAAAACACATTTGGTAGGTCACTTTTTCTAGAGGTAGCTTGCTAATCGTAACGGGGGACATAACTCATGTAATGATTTTGCCAACATTAATAAATTATTTTTTACCAAAAGAGTGTAGACATTAAAAGATGTGCAAAAAAGCCAATGAATTTGACATGAAGTATTATATTCACTTGTGGGACACTTGGAAAATGGTAATTCTATTCAGAGGAGTATTTGAGAAACATTAAGCAAGTTGTAAATGAAGGAAGAGAGTTAGAGTTTCATTGGAAATTAGAATTTCAAGTGCTTAAGCAGATTATAATGTTTATATTTATTTCAAAGCAAAATTTAGCCTTTTAATACTAAAACAAGAATAAGCAGTGTTGAAAATATTTTCCCTTGGCAAAATTTGCTTGAAAGTGCTTAGTATGTTTCTTTCTTTTTTTCTTACTGTTTGTGGTTGAAAGGTATTTGCAGATCTACATAGATGATAAATGATAAACAAATTGACACTAGCTTAAATTTTTTATTCTGTGTATATACTTCATTTGTGAACTTGGGTCTTTTCTAGCTTGTATTCTACTACATAGTGGATGATGAGTTACACTATGTTAGAGATACTATTTGTATCAGGAGGTGGTAAATCAGATGGTGTGTGGAACACAAAGGGTTGTTAACTCTGTTAATAAACTTTGCCTTTTCCCCTTGCTCTTCTCTTTCCAGGCACGATTTCTTAAAAAACACTCACATTTGTCATTTGGAATTTTCTCTTTATTACACTGTTTTGGCATTGAAAACCACTTTATAGTGGAAATACCAGACTACTAAATAATTGCCTTGCAGGCTATTTAAATCTTGTCTTTGGTGGATGTACTGAGTGTTACTTTGTTATAATTGAAGGTTTGGATTATGGGTACTTAACCCTGGCTTCATGGAATGGGATGACAGTTTTTTTCCTTAGATGAGGAAAAGATATTCAAATCCTTCCAAAGATGAGTAGATCATGTTCAATTCATATCAAGTCTTTTTTGACCTTTGAAGGTGACACACATGAACATATATGAACTTGTTCTGAAGGAGCATAAAACCTAGTAAATATAATAACAATAACTGTAATGGTTAATAGAACACTTTTACAAACATCCTCTTCTTCAGTCTTCACAGCAAGGCAATGTATGTATCCTCATTTCATGGATGGGGAGACTAAGGTGCTAAAAGATTAA
Organism: Callospermophilus lateralis; assembly: GCF_048772815.1. NCBI lineage: Eukaryota > Metazoa > Chordata > Mammalia > Rodentia > Sciuridae > Callospermophilus > Callospermophilus lateralis. The sequence continues at coordinate 54,492,238 of NC_135310.1, read as the reverse complement.
ATATACTCAACGTCATAGAAACAGTGGCTGATGGTTATTAGTGTGGTTCTTTTAGGTAAAAGGCGTATTATAAAGTGGGCTAAAAGTGAAGATTCTGAAGTAAGACAGATCTGGACTTAAATCTTGGTTTTTGTATAATTTTTGGCATCCTCTCTAAGCATATTTCCTCATCTACAAAATAGAGATAAACTCAATTTTACAGAGTTGCTATGAGGATTAGAAAAAATATATGTGAAATATTTATCCTAGTTCTGGCATAAAAATGGGAGTTTTTAAAATGTAAGACAATATGATTGCCAGTCAAGTGGTTTTAAAGGAAGGTATAGAAGATTCAGAGGAGAAAAATGATTGTCATTTGGAAAAGTAGTTAGAAAAGCTTCATAGCATTGGAGTTGGGCCATGAGCATGAGGTCTTATGTTACAACTGGATCTTTTATCTATTAGGGACTTAATTTTTCAATTTAGGTCTTTGAAGTACTCTCATGCTTTGTTATAAATTCTGTGATTTTTACCTGCTAGGCTGTATATGATGATTTGAGAGAGACTGTACATGCTTGTTCTCAAAGTACTATTGCATTTTTGTCTTTTTGTAGTTGACTTTTAAAAACAAAGACTCATTGATTCCTGGAAGCTGTCAAATGACTTCTCTTTTAGGCTTACCCACTTATAATCTCATTGTAAGGGTACGGTTCAGTTTCGGTAAGGTCTAACTTTCTAAACAACCATTCCTAGTAGCATTTGCTTCCAATTTTTTTTTGTGTGTGTGAGTTGCCCATTTGCTTGAGTGTTGTGTCTTCTGGGCTAACTTCTTATAGCTCCTATTTATCCTTCACTTCACTTCCAGGAGCGTGAGAGCCTCATGGTTTTTCTCCTATCTCCCCATCACTCCTTCTCAGTTTCTTTGCTGACTCCTTCTTTTCCTCTTACCCACTGAATATCAGCATGTCTTAGGATTGCTCCTTGTTCTTTGTTTTTTTGTTTTTGTTTTTTGTTATGCCACTGATAGCTTTATCCAGTCTCTTGAGTTCAAACATCATATATAAATAAATATATATACCAGAGACTCCAGACTTATATTTCTAGCCTAAACCTCTCCTGATTTTTTCACTAGAGTTGTATATCCAATGGCTTACCTAATATCTCCACCTGGATGACTGCTAGGTGTTTCAGACTTAACATATCCAACCCTAAAGTCCTGAATATACCATCAAAAACTTCATCTCCCTCAGCCATCTTCCTCTCAGAAGACGGTATTCCATCTTTCTAGTTGACCAGGCCCCAAACCTTGGAGTCATCCTTAGCTCCTCTTTCTTTTCTGACTCCTGATCCAGTCAGAAAGTCTTGGTGACCTTCCTTTCAGATCCATATCCAGGATTTGGCCACCTCTCACTATTCTAACTAACAGTGCCTTGGTCCAGGCCACTATCCCCTATCCTGGGGATCCTCTAGTAGCCTCCTATCTGGGCTCCCTCTTTCTTTCCCTGTCCCCTGCAGTCTGTTCTCCATAAAGAAGCCACAGACACTCTTTCCAAGCATGTCACTCTGCTCAGAGTTCTTCAGTGGAAATGAGGAAATCCTCAGGGTTTTTTTTTTCTTTCTTTTCTTTTGCTTTTTTTCTTTCTTTCTTTTTTTTTTTTTTTTTTTTTTTTTTGGTGATTCTGAGGATCGAATCCAGGGCACTGTGGAAACAAGGCGAGCACTTTACCAACTGAGCTATATCCCCAGCCTGACGGAAACCCTCAGTTTTAGAGTAAAAACTAATGTCCTTAGAGTGACCCACAAGGTCCTCCATGATCTGGCTTCTCCTATCTCTCTGATTTCCTATCTTATCCAGGTCTCTCTTGCTCACTGAGCTCCTGCTCCTCATTCTGCTCCTTGTCTTCTAATTAGGCTCTCCCTGACCATCTCATTAAAACTCCTCCTTCTCTCTTCCTCTCAGCATTCCCTAACCCCTTCACATATCTTTTTTTTTCTTTCATAGCACTTCTAACATTTATAATTTATTTATAATGACTATTGATTTCTATCTTCGTGTGTGTGTGTGTGTGTGTGTGTATGTGTAAAATCTACAATGAAGGGAAGAAGCTCTATTTTGTTCAGTGATAGACCTAGCACACAGAAGGTGCTCAAATATTTGTTCAATGACTAAGTATATTTATAAATAAGCCTAAAATAACAAATATAGGTGGTATTTATTTTCTCACCATTTTATTTTATTTTAATTAAAATTTTGTTTTTGAGACATGGTCTTGCTAAGTTGTTTAGGGTTTTGTTAAGTTGCTGGGGCTGGCCTCAAACTTGTGATCTTCCTGCCTCAGCTTTCAAGTCACTGGGGTGACAGGTGTGCACTACCATGCCCAGCTGTATCTCAGCATTTTAATCTTTGAACTCATGGTGTAATTATTTTTTTACATTTTGTTCTTACAGGACATGATAGTATATTCATGTTCATCCAACATTTAACAGTTAAGCTCAAATCAGCAAACCTCAGAATAATCAAGTAACCACTAATGCTGTCTGTTGATGGGGAGGGACAGTTGATGTGTTTTGCATTGACCCACAGCTTTATATGCCAATGCTGAAATTATAATATAAATAGAAGTTACTATTTCTTTGAAGCAACCGTGTCTTTGGTGGTGTGTATGAGAAGAACAGGATGCAGGACTTAAAGCCACAGTCTGACCTCAGGCCTGCATGTCTTGGTGAAGCACTGAACAGAGGGCCACATCAGGCAGATGGTGAAAAGTGCCTAAGAATGACAATGGTGATGTGACTTTTCTCAGTGACACCAAATGCTCCATCCTCGTATGAGAATGATGATTTAGTTTTAGTTGTCTTCACATCTCTGAAGTGCTGCTCACCTTGAAAATCAGCTATTTACTACTTGTGTTCTTTGACTCTATAACATATCATTGGGTTGAATTTTAATTGTTAAGCTTTAAACCTGCATAATTCTCTATCAAGTAGATCATAGAATCATATGTTGAAATCTGTGATATAATGTTAATTAGCTTGTTTTTTTTAATGGCTTCATATTATCTTTAATGAGGACCTTAATGCAAATTATTCACGAGGAAGTACGTTATTACTGGGTTTTTAATTTATTTTACATATATTTATTTCATAAATATATATATTTTTTATTTAATTTTTTATTAGTTGTTCAAAACATTACAATGATCTTGACATATCATACATTTGATTCAAATGGGGTATGTAATCTTATTTTTCCACATGTACAGATTGCAGGATCACATTGGTTATACAGCCACGTTTATACATAGGGCCATACTAGTGTCTGTTATATTCTGCTGCCTTTCCTATCCCTCCCTCCCCTCCCCACCCTCCCATCACCTCTTTCTACCCAATCTACTGTGACATGTTTCTCTCTCTCTCTTTTTTCTTCCCCCTCACACCATCTTATATGTAATTTTGCATAACAATGAGAGTCTCCTACCATCTTCCGTGCAATTCCCCTTCTCTCTCCCATTCCCATGCACCTCTTGATTAATGGTAATCTTCTTCTCATGCTCTTCCTCCCTGCTCTGTTTTGAGTCACCCCCCTTATATCAAAGAAGACATTCTGCATTTGTTTTTTAGGGATTGGCTAGCTTCAGTTAGCATAATCTGCTCTAATGCCATCCATTTCCCTGCAAATGCCATGATTTTGTTATTTTTTAGTGCTGAGTAATATTCCATTGTGTATAAATGCCACATTTTTTTATCCATTCATGTATTGAAGGGCATCTGGGTTGGTTCCACAGTCTAGCTATTGTGAATTGTGCTGAATTAGCTTGTTTTTTAAAGGAAAAAAATCTGATAAAATATAAGTGGGTTGGCTTTGTGACAGATAGTTCTCAAAAGAAACTTTGATAGCTAAACTGTGGAACCAACCTAGATGCCCTTCAACAGAAGAATGGATAAAGAAAATGTGGTACATATAAACAATGAAATATTACTCAGCCTTAAAGAAGAATGAAATTATGGCATTTGCAGGTAAATGAATGGAACTAGAGAATATCATGCTAAGTGAAAGAAGCCAATCCCCCAAATCCAAAGTCTGAATGCTTTCTTTGATAAGCAGATGCTGATCCAAGGTGGGGATGGGGTAGGGAAGAATGAAGAAACTTGGATTCTTTAGAAGGGAGTGAGGGGAGAGGAGGGGCTGTAATGATGGGAAGGACAGTAGAATGAGACAGACGTTATTATTCATGTATGATTACACTACTGGTGTGACTCTGCACCATGTACAGCCAGAGGAATGAGAAGTTGTGCTCCATTTATGTACAATATGTCAAAATGCATTCTACTGTCATATATAACTCATTAAAACAAATTTCAAAAAAATTAAAAAAAAATAGTTCAATACTCTTAGAGAAAATCCATTTCCCTTTGTAATATATTCCTTATGTAATAAAACTGGAGAGGGTGGGGGGAGAAACTTAGAGCTGGTAGAGAGATCTTATTTACCTGTGTAAGATAAATGGCAAATCACTTGCTTGCTACCATGGCAATTAAGTGGACTCCAAGTTCACTTGTTACTGAAAAGTTGCATTTTAAACTAGAAACGAACTTTTGAGGCAGACACACCAATAAATGGGGCATGTAGTACCTTAAAAGATATTTTTTAGCTTTGCATAATGCCAAATGCTGTTAGTGGTCAACACTGCAAATGTAGCCTAGAAACTCCCCAAGCCAGAGTCCCTGTGTTCACTCTGTGGTCTCAGCAGAAATACTGCTCCAGCCCATGCTCAGGTGCTGAGCCATGCAAATAAGAATAGCAAACAGATGTTCCTCCCTTCATAGCTTTGTTAGAGGGAGATTCAGGTAACATTTGCCAAGAATGGATTATGTATTAAGCATTTTTCACAAAATCTCACAAACCATCACAAAGATGAATATAATAAGTATAATAAATAACAGAGTTAAGGAAGTGATTCTCTGAAACTGTGCTTGTTCACGTTCACTCATTGACTTATGCTCAGAGCTAGATTTGCACATATCTCAGACACATGGTAAATCCCATGTTCTTTTTATGAAGGAGTCTGCTGATGGTTCAGCAGACTAATTGTATAACTAATTGGAACCAATTGCTTCATCTAGTCAACTCAGAGATGGAGGGTGATGCTGCTATTTTCAGCCATTGTGGCCCTAGCAAATTTGCCTTGCAAATTTCTCTTCAGTTCTTTCAAAACTAAGAACAGAGGCAATGCTGAGCTGTCCCAGCACTCAGCATACTTTACAGCTAGGAAAACCAGCTCTGGTTCTGATGTAATGGGAATAAGAGGATATCATGTGACCTTATTTCCAGTCTCCACATATTCTCTTTTGATCTCTAGTGCATTGTTCCTAAGAGAAAATTGTGGCCATAGAAAGTTAGTTTTCATAATCTGTGGCAAGTGGAACATAGGCCATATAGAGTTTTATGTTCAATTATGTTTTCTATAATAAATGTTGATCATAGTCAAATAAAATATACAGATTTATAGCGAATACATACTGTATATGATTAACATAAAGACTATGATAGAAAAATGGAAAAAAGTAAATTGCTTCAATTTTTAGAGTCACGTGGAAACTCTGAGGCCACTGATGAATCATTAGTCTCCCGAGAGGCCCTAAGGAGCTGGAACATAGGAAACCATTTCTTCCCTCTTGTTAATACAGAATTCTCTCAGTTTTGTTTTGTATTTAAGTATCTTAGGCTTTGTTTGATAAAATATAGCATGTTTTTAAATGATACCTAATTTCATTTGTAATATGGATACTTACTTATTCCTCAAATCCTTATAGTAGTATTAAAGTTTGTTCAAGTTTGAGGAACCTAAATTATACTAATGAGTAAAGGTCCTTTTATGATTTTTATATCAAGTAAAAAATGAATTGTGCAATGGAGGAATAGAAATAGAAATCTTAATTCGAAGCAGCTTGCCTTGTAAAACTATACTTGGACATTGGCTTTTGCCTGACTTAGCAGGTAGCTCTGTGACATAGAGTTGTCTGATCCATCAAGAGTACATTTGTGTTGGTTTAACCTCATCTCCAATTTCAGGGCATCTTTTGGAGAAGCTCTGATAATCACTCTGAGGATTATGGGACATAAGGGAAACCGGCCTTGCCATGTAGGTGTGCTGTTGGGAAGAGTCAAATACCCAAAGAAAATGCAAGGGTTGCATATCCCTGGCTGCCCATGTTGCAGTCTATTTTCCCTTATGCCTTTCTCCCTTGTCCTCCCTGTTGTACCCATCTGCCTTCCCACCCATCTCTAACCACTGGCAGCTCTTTTGTAACCACAAAGTCTATATTCACCCATAACACATTGGAAAAAAGTATGATTTGGAGGTGCAAAATTGTAAACATGGACAGTTAGGCAATCTAGCTGTCTTTGTAGCCATGCCAGATTGAACTGATTCTTGGCATAGCATGGTAAGAACAGCTGCAGCAGCCAGGTTTTGGAACACAGTTTAAGATTCTGCATGTACAGTTGTCAGTGCCATGGAGCAAGGGTTTGCTTCAAACCACAAGTTTATTTTAAACAGAAGTTTATTGTGTTCCTGCATTTTTATTAACATTTGGCTCACAAGAAACTCCCACAAACAGTCTTTCTCATTGAAGTCTCAGGACTATCCTGTGAAATAGGCAGCATCATTGCTTCCTTTTCTCAGGAGAGGAACCAGGGGTGGTAAGACTAGCTCAGTGTTGCAGGGCTGATACAAGGGTTTAAGCGGGGTCTTCTTAAGAGAGTGATTTTTAAGTAAAATATTTAAATGCTAGGAATGTGTTATAGTAACTTAAAAGATGAAAAAGATCATACAGGTCATTTAATTAATTTAATTATATCTATTCCCCCCCCCTTAATCTTTATTTATTTATTTATGTTGTGCTGAGGATCGAACCCAGTGTCTCAGGCATGCAAGGCAAGCGCTCAACCGCTGAGCTACAACCCCAGCCCATATATATTTTTTTTAAACAGGAGAAGAAACTAAGGTGTAGAAAATTTAACTGCTTGCCAAAAGCCACATAGTTATAAAAGTGGGAGGACCAGGTGTAACATCCAAGAATATCTGAGGAAAATAAATAGAAGCTTATTATTATTAAATGTGTGCATTGTAGAAATGGAATTATTAGAGGAATAAAATTGTTTGCTCATCTAACCCTGGTCCACGTAATCAGGAGGTTTCAACAAGAGTCCAGTTCTTCTTCAAGAATTGCCAATAGCAACTGCAAATTGTCTTTCTTTGGATATATTTGGAGCTCAGGGTCAAGGTTGTTTTGTGGCAATCTTTCCCCAAGAATGCAAGCCTTATAGTAGAAGAATTGCCATACCAGTCTTCTCTGCATTGCAACCAGATTAAAAGAGCTAAACTTAAATTTTTAATTTTGTTTTTGGCCTGGTGGCTAAATACTAGAGGTAAAACTTACATTTGCTTTTTCCTCCTTCTCCCTTTCTTTTTGCTTTTCTTTTTTCCCTTCTTTGTATTCTTGGTTTTAGTTTATTCTTCTATTATCAATTAACTCTACATAATGTTTTGGTATTCTGAATAAAAGCTAATACATTGCTTTTTTATTAATATTTTCTATTTTTCATTCAAAAGTAGGCTTATAAGAGTATTTATAGTTTTCTAATCTAACCCATTGTGAGTCACTGTGTGTGAAGTATTTCACACACACATGAACAGTGCACTCTCATACCCTTTATATACATTCCTTTAATTTTTTTATCATGTCATCTAGAAACATTTCATTTCATTCATTCATTACCTTTCCAATAAACTTTCCCAAAAGACATAAGGGTTATTTACTACACACATACTTTTCCTGATTGAACTCTCACCGTACCTTTTATGAGGGAAGCAGTGCTAATACTGGTTCTTCCATTAATAGATAAGAACCTTGAGGTCCAAAGAGGTTTAACTTTGCTATGGAGGTAGAAGTACTGTTAGAATAGACTTAGAGTAGATTTAGATTTTCAGTTCTGTCACTTTTTATGTTCTTGCCTATGTGTTTCTTCCTCTATTATAATTTAGTTGAGCAGATTCAAGATCTTTTCACTTGACATGTACTCACTGAGTACCTGTAGTATGCCATGAACATGCTAGGTATGGGGATGCACTGGTGAGGACAAGTGTGGTTTCTCTCACGGAAATCAGTAAGTAAACAAGGTCATTTTCAAATAGTGATATTTTCTTTGAAAACAAAATGGGTTAGAAGGTGATAATGATAGTCAACTTTAGTTTGGGCAGTCAGGGATAGCCTCTGAGGAGGTGACTGTAAACATATTCTGTGTGCTAAGGGCTAATTTAATTAGGTACTTAGAAGACAAAAAAGATAGCTTCCTATTGTCCTTGGGAAACTTATAACAGAATTTCTCTGGTCTATCTTTAAGGCCAGTCAACAGTTGACTTTTTTATCCAACTTATTTTTATCTGATTTATTATATTAAAATCTGCATGTTAAGAATGAAAAATTCTTGCATATTTTGCTGTAGGACCCAAGCATTGTTTGTTTTTTTGTTTTCCCACATACTTTAACTACTTAACTTTTCTAAAAATATACTGGTATTGCTCAGTTCTCATGTGGTTGTTAAGTGAATGATTGGACATCTCTCTTTCACTTCGTCTCCACTTCCAGATTTTTTTTTCAATGGTGTCTATGCTTTTCTTGCTTTTCTAACCTTGCATTTATTTCCCTTCAGATCTCAACATCTGCTGCAAATTGACTATTCAGGTTAGTGAACATTTGCCCATTTTTCAGTTTTACACCATAGGCAGTATTCACCAGCATTCCCCTACTGAAATGAATAAGGATTTTTACTTCTCTGGCCACTTGTGACTCATTAATGGTGAAGTTAAATATTTACAGAACACTCTCATCAAAACAAGCTGTAATTTTTTAAAAAGGAATTTTTTAAAAATAATATGCTAGCATAGGAACATTGCAGGAAGAGAAAACATAATTAATAAATGAGAAAGCTAGAAAACCGATCCCTTACAAATAAATTAAAGCAGAGCTGCTGATGTTAGTAAGGAAGCAAGTTTGTCATGTGTTCCAAATTATAGTTAGCCAAAAACAAGTATTTATAGATCACTCAACAGTTTTTAGAAATGATGCACGTTTTGCTCAGGCATGAAAATTATCCCTAGAAGGTAGGCCCCAACCTCTAAAAAATTTAAAATTGGTGGAGGAGAAAGAAATCAATAAAAACTTTTAAATACCCAATTTTAACTTAAATCAAGAAACAGCAGTAATGTTTTTTTGTTAGGCCCTTTATACTGTGTAATATATTCAGTGGAAGTATGGGAAAGGCTGGTGAAAACTGTGAATTTATTTATAAAATACTTTGGAGAGTTTTTTGTGGAAGTGTCTATACACCTCAGGAAATACTAAAGAAGGAACAGGTAAGGGAGAGTGGACCTCCACACGATTAGGGGCAGCATCTCTTCTTCATTATTTCAGACTCAGTACCAAACATGTGCCTGGTGCTCAATGTATATATGTATGTATGTATATGTATAATTTATTTATTTATTTAGTACTGAGGATTGAACCAGGGGTACTTAGCCACTGAACCACATCCCCAGCCCTTTTTTATATTTTATTTTGAGACAGGGTCTCACTAAGTTGCTTAGGGTCTCACCAAGTTGCTGCTTCAGCCTCCCAAGTTGGTAGGATTACAAACATGCCACCTTGCCCGGCTCTGCATATTTTTTGACTGATTTCAGATTGGGTTTTTAGGCTGCTTAAGCTGCTAAAGTACAAGGTCTACTAATTGCTGTACTCGTGACTACTTTTACATTTTAACAGTACTTTTAAGTTCTTCAAGTACTTTTTTCTTTGCTCTTCAACATATAAAACCCTGAAGGCAACAAAATTTTTATTTCCATTTATAGAGAAAGGAGTCATGCAAATATAGTTAGGATAGGGTAAGATTTTAAAAGTTATCAGAAATAAAAGAGACTTTAAGATGATATAGACTAGTTTCAATGTGGAGTATATTTAACAATATGTAAATGGTAGCAAGAGGTACACAGTCCTGCTGAGGTGAAATAGTCCCCCTATTTATTGCACCTTCTCTCTGAAGAGTTGGGCATCTAAGGGTGACCATAGCCCAGCAAATAGGATAACAAATGCCCAAGCCCATCTCAACCCAAGAACACATCTGTGGAATTTAAAATGCTGCCATTTATTAATAATCAAATTTTATGATTCATTATAATATCCTTAGCATAAATCAAGTGTCCTTGTCCCTATTTAATCATTACCTCAGTTTATAAACACATGGTTTTCTTTAGTATGTTCTTCATCCAGGGCTTTTCACAATTTAAGGCTTGTCCTTGCCAGCTTTTCCTCAAAGGAAAGTTCTTAGCTTCCTATTGATGCCTTAAGCTTTAACTGTTGTTCTCTGCCAGGTATCTCCTTGTCCCCCTGTGTAACCCTCAGAGCCTACTCAGAATCCTGGGATTGGAATTGCCCAGGATTAGAAGTTACCTGATGCCCTTCCCTTCCCTTCCAATGAGGTGCTTTTTAAGCTCTACATTGCTTTCACCTTCATAGCCACCCTGTAATGTTCCATCGCTTCCTTTTCTCTTCTGGGGGGAAAAAAATCCTAAAAAAAAAAAAAAAAACTACGTACACATGATCTTTTAAAAATCAGTAGTGTTCTACCCCACTTGGAATGAGAATAAGAAAAGGAGTAATTAGGATAGATAGTCTCAGAGATATGTTGAAATGACAATAGTAGAAGGAAAACTGATCTAGGCCTAATCCTAACAATTTTTAATCTTCAGTCAGGTTAAAAAAAAAATTGAATTTGAGGATACACTAGGAAGAGATCCAGCAGTTGGTTGGCTCTTGGGATTAATAGAAAAGATCAACTCTATGTGCCTAATCAAGACTGGAGGGGAGAGGTAGATAGGGAGACTGGCAAAGTATCTTTCTAGCCAACAACACAACCTTGAATCTTAGGAAAGGTTAAAAAAAAGGTAGAATTTTCATGAAGGATTCAGTTTTTCTTCACTTTGGAAGAAAGGGCAAAATTAAGCTGAATGAGAACTAATGCCCTAATTTTTTTGTTTTTCCCTCAAAAATCAGAAAAATCAGCTGGGCGTGGTAGCGCACACCTGTAATCCCAGGGGTTTGGGAGGCAGAGGTAGGAGGATCACAAGTTCCAAGCCAGCCTCAGCAAAAGTGAGGCGCTAAGCAACTCAGTGAGACCCTGTCCTTAAATAAAATACAAAATATGGCTGGGGATGTGGCTCAGTGATTGTGTACCTCTGAGTTCAATCCCCAGTACCCCCACCCACTATCCCAAAAGATTTTCAGAAAAATCAACTGGCATGTTGGTGCACTTCTATAATCCCAGCTGCTTAGGAGACTAAGACAAGAATACTACAAGTTTAAGGCCAGCCTCAGTAACAATGAGACCCTGTCTCAAAAAATAAAAAGGGCTGGGTATGTGGCTCAGTGTGTTAAGCACCCCCGGTTACATCCCTAGTACCAAAAAAAAAAAAAAAAAAAAAAAAGAGTCAAAAGTAAGTTTAAAGAGCATACTCCTCTCCTCCTTTCCTTTAAAATAAATGTAAAACATGGAAACCCCTGTTGCCTCAAAAGAGCATCAATCACAAGCAGAAGTCATGTCTTCTAAGACTTTACAACCACTTTGTATTTTCAAAGTGCCCTACTGATGTCTTGATGCTAGTTGCTTATGCAGGGAGGCTGCAGACCAAGGCTGAACCCTGGTGCCATCCTTAGGATCACTGAAGCAGCAGTCCTGTCCCACTTCTTCACAGACAGGCTCTGTTTTCATTCAAATCCATTGTGTTCATGTAAACTATCCAGGAACCGGGGACCTGAGAGTGGTGAATCTGGTGTGCCAGGAATGAGATTCCAAGAAAAAACATTTTAGAATCAAATCCAGATTTAGGTGGAATGAATAAAATTTAAGCTGAATTTAAGATGTTTAACAGGTTACATACCTTTCATCACTCAGGAAGAAACAATATTCTTTTGGTAACTTTAAAAATATGTGCGCAGAAATTGACAGGGTCACTAAGTGATTTCAAGTTGCCTAAAAATTCTAGAGGTTTCTTTTCTTTATTTTTTATTTGTTCTTTTTAGTTATATATGACAGTAGAATAGGAATTTATTTTCTATTTTAAGATAAATTCTACCCTAAAATTTTAACAGTCAGGGTTATTGAAACTGGCATCTAAATCCGAGTATGGTTGATAATTCCTCTAGAACATTTTGCTAAATTTGATCTTATCTAAAAGATGCAGTGTCAAGGATGTTTTACTTATTTATCTTAATCCATGGAAATTTATTTTTAAGAAACCAGAAAGGGGGGAAAATAACAAAGGCTTTTAAAGACTTTAGTATTAGAAAATATTTTCAAAATTTTATCAAGGCTTTTCAAATCATCCGTCATCTTTTCTGCACTCTTCTTTCTCTACTCCTTCTTGGCAGTTAAAATAATCTTTATTCCAGAAACTTTTTATTTCTCAGTCCTGAACTTTTCATGTTGTCATTTTCAACACCGTGGAAACCCATTTTAATGAGATGGAAAGTCTGGCTGTTTAAAAAAAAACAAACAGAACCAGCTACTGCTGCCTCCTAGAGTCCTGTTAGACCAAAGTTCTGCTCTCCACCATTGGCCATTGAGAAGGTAGTGCACACCTCTGCCTCAACTTCAATTACAAGAAATATGTCATGTGAAAACAGACACTGGGCTGCCTAGAGATGTTGGTTCTTACAGATGTTTGCAAGCAAAGAAATTTCTCCTTCAAGTGCATCTTAGAGATGTTTTAGTCTCAAAGCACAGTTGACCAGATTCAACTAACTAAAATGACATTTTAGGTTTATCTGATCCATGATTATCTATCAATGGTCGCTGAAACATTTCAGTGTTTTGGTGTAAATGGTTTAATTTTATGTACCCAAATTTCTGGAATCAGTTTTCATTGTCTCACTTGGCTTCCTGATATACAGTGCTTGTGCAAAACTTCTAAGGAGCTGGGCATGGTGGCACACACCTGTAATCCCAGCAATTCTGGAGGCTGAGACAGGAAGATTACAAGTTTGAGGCCAGCCTCAGCAACTTAGTGAGGCCTAAGCAACCTAGTAAGATCCAGTCTCAAGAAACAAAAAGGGTCAGAAATGTGGCTCTGTTGACACAGTATCCCTGAGTTCAATCCCCAGTACCAAAACAAAAAACAAAAACACAATAACAAAAAAGAAAACCCTTCCTGATTAATGACCCACTGGTTTTAATTTACTTTCTTTTCTTTCTTTTTTTTTTTTAAAGCAAAAATAGAGAAAACAATAGTTGTTTTCAAAAGAAAGAAAAAGCAAACCAGGCTCTCTCATTCTATTGGGAAGATCTGTTAGTCCAACTTTGAAGTCAAAGGGTAGTGTTGAGTTTTTATTTGTAACAAATTCTGAGATTATCCATTAACCACTCCAGCAGACTTTCTACTCCCTTTCAAACATATATCTTTCTTTTTTTCTCTTTAAAGAGGCCAGGTTCTTTTCTTTGAGTTTACCTTTTTTTAAAAAATATACCTATGAAAAGAGGTATACCACCATTTGCGTGAGTTTGAGATAGAGTTATGGAATAGCTTTTCAAATGTTAGATGACTGTATTCTCAGAAATTACTCTATGCTACATGCAAATGAGATGCAACAAGCTGAAGTTGATAATCTCTGATGTGGACAACAATGAGTAGAAGTACTGTGAACTTAATGTCCCTATTGGAAAGTAAGAATTTGAAATCAGTTTGAATACCTTAATCACAGAGCATATTATATGGCACTTACTAGCACATTTTGGGTGTACCTTGTAAACCTAAAAGATACAAATCTCCTCCTTCTCCCAAAGAGTGTGTTCTCCTAGACACAAAGCCAGTGCACATGCCTACCCATCCTCCACCCCTAGGTACTGTGAGGCTATCTACCTGAACAGGAAGGGCAGACAGATAATCAGGGAATTGAAATCATCACAAACAAAGACAAATGGGTGATTAAAATCTTTTTATCTTTCAAAGAGAATAGTTAACAGTAGCTACAGTGAATGGGACAATTTTAATCTCAGTCTATTGTAATGCTCCATTTCACCTGTCTTTGCTGGAATTTCCTGGTCACCTAACACTTTTGTTAATCCTTTGTACTAAATCAGCTGTCACTTCACGTCCACTGTCAGAAATCAAGTTATTTTTGTTGTAAGAGTCTCCAGGATTTCTCTTTTCTTCTTTAACTATATTTCCCTCAAGATGTGTAGTCTAACTTATATATACTGAAGTTTTGTCATATTGCTTATGCAATATATCACGTAAGTATTACATAAAAGAGATACAGCAAAAAAGTACGCATTCCCTTAAGTGAGAGTTGGAGGAATAATGTGGCTAGTGACCATGATGTATGGCCAAATAATCTTAGAAAACAGTACAGCAGATAATACTGGACCTTTCGGATCAGTGATATCTTTGCTTTGCAAATGTGTACTGCCACTGGGTTTTACTACATAGGTTGTACTATGGGCATTCCTTTAACCTCCCTCATCGTCTTGAGTTCCAGAGGATCTCGCCTTGGATTCCCAGTGGAAGAACACTATCTGATGTCTCCATCTGTTTTGCCTATGGCTCCTTTATAGGAGTGGTGGAAAAGAGAGAAGCTAGGGCAGAGGCCATTCCAGTGAGATGGTTGCTGCTATCTGACCTCTCAAAAATGGGATCTAGCTCAAGGCTGTAGTGAAGGAAGAGGAACTTAGCTTTTATTGCCTTGTCAGAAACACCTCATTTATACAGAGAGGTGTACCACCATTTACTTGAGTTGAAGATATTAAATGAGATGGAAATATATGTAACTAGTTTGTCTTGTCTTCTTTCCTGCATGGATATAGAATGAATATATATTCTCTATATGAGTTCTTGGTTATCTTTGGATAGCAAAAACCAAATAGGGTTTCATACAATCTGTAAATGGTTTCTATGGTCAGCAAAAGCTATTGTTGCTTGAATGATGGAAGAACGTTTCAGGAGCAGGCAGGTTGTCAGTCAGCTAGACTTTCTTTATCCCTTAAGAGGTGTGCCACCCAGGATTAAACAAATGTTTAAGAACATAAATAAAAGACTAATTCCTGCCCTGAAGACACCCTCACATTCAAATAAAGTTAACTTTATTGTTTACTTTTTGGTGTTGGGGATTGAACC
The DNA here is from genome assembly GCF_048772815.1 of Callospermophilus lateralis. Lineage (NCBI taxonomy): Eukaryota > Metazoa > Chordata > Mammalia > Rodentia > Sciuridae > Callospermophilus > Callospermophilus lateralis. The sequence goes on along the minus strand of NC_135310.1, from coordinate 54,477,032 downwards.
CAGGGCCTAGTGGATGCTAAGGATAACCTCTACCCCTGAATTATACCCCCACCCTCCAAAGTTAACTTTAAACAACTTCTCTAAAAAATATTATCCCCTGCACAGAAAGTAGACTCTAATGTAAGTTTGGATTCATTTAAAATGTTAGGTTAAACAACCAAAAGTTAGATTAAATATAAAAATAAGCTGTCCAATATTTTCATGTCTACCCACATGACTCTGTTGGAAATACCAGTTGTGCCTAGTGTCATGTGTTCTGCTAAACATCATGCATGCCAGTGTCCAGAGGATGAACGATAGGTAGAAATTCTTAGAACAGACAACAGCAGCCATGGGAAGCCCAGGCCCAAGTGGAAAGAACACACAAGGCCTTGGTACAGCTGCCTTGGGAGAAAGTATCTCTAGGACCCTGAGATCCAGCACCAGGAGAGTCTGCTCCTCCATCCCCCCAGATTGCCTCACTTATTGACCAAAGAAACTTAGTACAGATTTTGATAGGGGGTAGGGAGGGAGTATAAGTAGTTGAAGTTCTTGCTTGATTTAAATGACAAGAGTAACACAGTTTAATGAAGTAAGGCCCTTTGTAGTTCCCATTTAAGCATAATTTGAATTTACCTCATTCACCCTTTTTCAAAAGATCCCAAACATTCTACCTCATTTATTTATTTATTTATTTATTTAAGATTACAAAATAGAGTATAGGGTAAGGGTGGAAAAAAAGATCACTAACAAAGAAGAATAGCAATTTGGTAAACACATGTTCTTAGTTTCATCAAAAGGATGACTGGTAATTTTGGTCTATTGTCTCTTTAAAAGTTAAAAATATGAAAAGCACTTAAAGATAGGAAAGCCAGGCACAGTGGTGCATGCCTATAATCCCAACCACTTGAGGATCACAAGTTCAAGGCCAGTGTGGGCAACTTAGGGAGATAACTTAGGGAGAAATAAAAGGGAATGGGGATGTAGTGCCATAGTAGAGCACTTGCTTGGCATGTACAAGGTCCTATGTTTGATCCCCACAATCACACACACATACACACACACACACACACACACACACACACACAAAGTTACAATATATTTTAGCGCTACCTGACTTGAAGTAGTACACTAGAGTCTGGATTCAAATTCCAAGTAAAGCCAATTAATACACAATAATGTATGATCAGGTCATTCATTTTCCCTTAGAACTCAGTGGAAATCTGATCTCCTTCAACTTGTCTAAAAGTTTAAAGTCAACTTAGTCAGCAGCTCTTATCTTCTAAGCCACAAGTGGATTTCTTTAAAAACCAATGCAAGTCATATTGTACTTTTAAGTTTTTTAGTAGCCACATTAAAAAAAAACATTAATTTAATGCTTATAACATATTTTACTTAACCATATAACCAAAACATTACTTTAACAGGAAATCATTATTAAAATTTTTTGAGATTTTGCATTTTTTCCCCTACTGATGTCTAATTCCTCCATGTGTTTTTCACTTTAACAGAGGAATTGAGAACAATTAAGGATGGTTGTCAGGTTTCTGCCATGGTTACGGGAGCCAGTAATAGTCAAGTTAAATACAGGGTTGGGGGCAGTGAGCAGCATGACTCCAGGTGCCTTTGATACAAGCTGTTGGATGTCTGTTAGTCTACTTTGACATGGAAGAGTTGTATTGAGTGAAAAGCTATAAGGCTGGGTAGGAACACAGAATACTTATGGTACCAAATGATAACTTTAAGCAATAGTGATGTTAGAAAGTCTTTTTTTTTTTTTTTATCTCTCTTTTTAAATCTCACGAATGATGTGACTGATTGGTTGTGGTGCTGGGAATCAAACCCAGGGAATCATGCATGTTAGGTAAGCACTTTACCACTGAGCTAGGGTAGAGAATTAAGAACATATTAGCACGTTTAAGCGACATTGTGAATAAACCTGTCCAGGGCCTGATGGGATTAGGGCTGGGATCAAAGCTGGCCTAATGCAGTTTGCAGACATGTTTTGTTTGGCTTTTATAGGGTTGGATCACACAGTGTTCTAAATTTTAGTTAGGTGCCAACATTTCCACAGAAAATGCAGATTTCTGACTTTTTAATAAAAGGGGGCTGGGAGGTAGACTTGGCAACATTGCTGGTAATAATCCACTGAAGCATATGCCTTTCCTCTCCAATGAATCTGTTTTACTTCTTTATGTTGGTCTGGGACTTCTAGGCCAAGTATCAGTAGGTAATAAAGGTACAAAGATAAATTAGTGGCAGATTATAGAGGGCTTTGAATACCAAACCAAGAAGTATAAAATGTAGGCAGCAGGCAGCCTTTGAATAAGGGATTGACGAGATTAAACCCATATTTAGAAGGATTTTTCTGGACCAGTGTGAAAATTGAGAAGTTAGAGAACCGTTACCAATTTTGAAAGGGGAAAAAAAAATGAGATGGTGTGGGAATACACAAATGAACTTTTAAAACATGCAAAGTGGGGTGGGAGGGGGATAAAAATCAAAATAGAAGCATCTCAAGGAGAGAGACATCATCTAGAAAGGCTGCATTGGAGCTACCTGAGCCATTGAGGTGGGTGGAATATTTGCTTGCAGAGTTCCCAAACTTAGGCCAGTGTTTGGTGTAAGGGATAGTGAATGTAGAACATTCCAAATAGTCTTGCTGTCTGTGGCACAGAGATCACTGTAGTCACACTGTTCTAAGTGGACTGTGATTAAGGGAAAATATCTTCCCTTCACCCCCTTTTTCCACTTTTAGACCACCTGGCCCCCAAAAGATCCTTTTATCAAAAATGGGCTAAAATTAGAGCTGGGGTTGTAACTCAGTGGTAGAAGGCTTACCCTAGCATGCACTATGTTCAATCCCCAGTACTGCAAAATAAAAAAAAAAAAGACTAAAGTTAATAATCTGATAACTATTAACCATGTGCCAGAGAGGTTCTAAGTTGTTTGTTTACAGTACCAGGATTCAAACCAGGGCTTCATGAATGCTAGGCAAGTACCCTGCCACTGAACTAAACCCCTAGTGCTCTAAGTTCTTTTATTTAATCCTCACAAACACCCTTCAAATAGGTACTATTGCTATCTCCATTTAATACACTTAGGAAACTGGAAACTGAGACCCTAAAAGTTAAGAACTTACCCCAAATCACTCTGAAGGATGGGACCAGGACTTGAACCCAGACTTGAACTCTGACTTTCCAGAGGCTTAAATGTTTTAACCACTCTGTGAAACTGTTCTTGCATCTGTTTTAGTGCTATACAAACAGACAACTAGGGAAACTTATGCTTTCATTCAAGAAGCTCTGTCGTAACTAATTTCAGGTGTATCAGTTTCATTCATGTCCCCTACAAAAAATAAAATTCCAGAATTGACTTTCTTTCAGGGGGCAGATAATATGCTGAGTCCTTGGGTAACCTTGAGAAAACAAGAGTATGTGGTACATTCAGAGATCTGTTCTCTTCTTTGAATGGCTCAATACTAGCTTATAAAGTATGTGCTGGTAACCCTTAACAAGAATAACAAAATTCTTACAAGAGCTCATTTCTTTTTTGTGTAGGTGTTGTGGTGCTGGGGATTGAAGCCAGGATTTTGTGTATATTAGGCAAGCATTTTGTACTGAACTACATCCCCAGCTCTATTTTTTTTTTTTAATCAAGCCAAATCATACTAGATTTTCTTCATTGTTTTTATGAAAATTTATCATAGAATAAATATTTTAATTGGGAAGGGAGTGAGAATCCATAACAGAGAAGGCACATGTTTGATGCAAAGCCTCAATCCTTATTAACTTTTCCTAGCATATTTAGAGTGGTTTCTTTCTCCTTGGTCTACAGCTGAAACACGTGAATGAAAGATTTCAAGATGAAAAACATAAAGAGGTGGTTCTCATGTGCATTGGCATCACTTCTGGAGTTGGGCGACTTCTCTTTGGCCGGATTGCAGATTATGTACCTGGTGTGAAGAAGGTTTATCTACAGGTACTTTCTTTTCTTTCACCCCTAATTTATTCCTATTGCCTGGTAGCTCATTAAATGAATGTAAATTTTAAAATTCTATAAAAAGAAAAAAAACTTTCTAGACATAACTTCCACAGGTAGTTTTTCAAGGACAATACCAGTCAAGATTGAGTTTGGACAACATGAGAAGTTGGCAATCAAACAATTTTCTTTGTTTTGTCAGGGAATTCTACCAAAATGTTTTTGCCCATGGCTTCTTCTAAGGAAAATTCTTTATTTTTGGCACAGTTCTCATAATCATGAACAGATCCAGTGTATTTTACAATATCTTTATGAAATTTGGGATGTGTACGACTTTTTGCCTGCTGGGTATTGTGGGTGGGCATAAACAAATGCTAATTTCAGGATCATTCATGACACTTAGGCAACAGATATTTAAGTGACTCCTTCATGCCAGAAAGTGTGCTACATGCTTCAGATGAAATGTCGTCTGTGATCCTTAGCTGAAGGTCCCATGGGAAGACAGATAAGACAGTGTTACAGTACAGTGGAATAATGAGTATGTTGTGTAGGTCTCCTGGGAAAATCTGAATCACTGGTTAAGAAATGAGTAGTAGTTAAAGGGCTGGGGGTGAAGTTCAATGGTAGAGCACTTGCCTAGCATGCATGAGGCCTTTGGTTCATTCCCAGCACCATACACACATAGCAGAGGTGAGTTGTTGTTATATATGGATGGGAGGCTTGCTGGCTGGCTGAGTTACACAGTTAAGGAAGATAGGGAGATATATTCCAAACAAAACACGGGGTAAAGATGTGGAGATGTGTCTGGGAAACTGAATGTTTGAATGGAATAAAGAGAATAGTTGATGTTTGGGCCAGGTTGGGAAGGAACTTAATGTGCATGAGAATGGATGAACTTAATTCTGCAATCAGGAGTTGTTTACGTTTAAGGATTTTAAGCAAGGGAGTGACATGAGTTGTGTTTTATAAAGATTAATTGGATAGAATGGAGTGGAGGAGGAGGGGCAAGAGTTGAAGAAGTCAGAAAAGGCCACATATTGAATGATCCCATGTATATAAAATGTCCATAGTTGGAAGATCCATAAAGATAGAAGGTAGATTGGGTGGTTGTCAGGGGCTGGAGGGAAGGAGGAATTGGTGAGTAATTAATACTGTGTGGGGGTTTCTTTTCGAGTGATGAAAATGTTCTAAAATTAAATGATTTTGGTGGTTCTGTGATGTTGTGAATATACTAAAAGGCATTGAATAGTACCCATTAAATGGGTGAGTTTTATATGTAAATTATACACACACACACACACACACACACACACACAGAGTGGAAGCATGGGAACTAGTTGGAGATTATTGAAGTAGTTTTAGCAGGAGAAGCCAAGGCAGAGATGCCAGGAGTAAATCAGGGATATGAGAGTGAGTGTTTGGTGGAGCCACTTAAACTGGGTTTGAGATTTGTGATCTGGGTAACAGAGTAGACGAATTTCCACTCTTATCAGTGAAGGAGGATGATGAATTCAATTTTGCTGTGTCAAATGTGTGGTGCCTGTGAAGAAGCCAAGTTGAGCTTGGAGCTCCTGGAGGAGTATGGATAAGAGACTGCAGGACTTTGATATTCATGGGCTTATGAGTGAGTGGAGGACTAGGGACCTGCAAGGAGACCAACAGGGAGTGGCCAGCTTGGAAAGAAAAATCAAGAATAGAGTGTTTCTAAGGGCAGGAAGCCAGCACTGTATCAGTAGCTAGTGAGAAGGAGACTAATAGATCTTCACTGATTTAGCAACAGAGAGGCCATTAGTGACCTTATAGAGAGCAGTTTCAATGGAGTGGCAAATATAGAAGATTGGACATGATTAATTGAATAAATGAAAATATAGACAACTATACCCAAAAAACTTGGCTGCAGAAGGAAGGGAAAGGAGAACTGAGGGGATTTATGATTTGAGGGAATAAATATTTTAACTCGTGCTAGTGGTCAGAGGCAGTATTTAAGCAGTGTCTTGAAGAAAAAGTGAAATTTGGAAATACAAAATTAAATGATAAAAGCATTTATTACAGATAAAGTAACTTGCATTAATTGACTGTAAGTAATAACAACCCCCATTCATTGAGCACTTTCACATTCAGATGATGAAGTAAGTGCTCTACCTGCATTATCTCATTATCCTTGCCCATCCCTGTAAGGGTGGGACTGTCCTTATTTCTTTTTACAGATATGTCCACTGAGGAACAGAGAGGCTGCCTCACCATGGGTGTTTGTGTGCATGTAGGTCCAGAAGGAAGTACAGACAGAGGTGGTGTGCAGTGCTGGGAATTAAACCCAAGCCCTCATGCATATTTATGCACTACTTTTAAAAATGTATTTATTGAACAATGATTGTGCCCCTCTTTATCAGTACCTTACTATGGACATCCTCACTTATGGTTGTGTAGTGAACACGTAGCTGAATGTTCAGACTAGTTCTCAAGTGTCAGGAGAGCCTTCTAATGGGCATTTATTGTACTACAGAGCTTCATTTTATTTTTCAAAAAATTCTGAGTGCCTTTTGTGCCCCAGACACCAATCCAGATATAAAAAAGAGAGACATAGTCTCTGAGTTCTTGGAGCAGGACTTAGGCAGGAAAATGCTGGGTGTGTTTGGGATTCAGAAAACAGGGAGCCTCACAGAAGAGGTTGGAAAGCTGGGAAGGCAAGTGATCCAGGCCTTGAAAACCAAGACAAAGCCATTTTACTTTAAGTAAAGTGGGTCTTTGTTGGAGAGTGTTGGTCTGGTTTTACATTCTAAAACTACTGTACACGCTCTGTGTGTAAAGGGTGGATTAGAGGGAGCGAAGCAAGAGTGTGGGAGGGGAGGAAGAGCAGGTAGGAATGAGAAGTGGTCCAGGCGAGGGATTCTGGAGCCCATTCTAAGGCTCAGAGGATGGAGTCATGCTATATTTTATACATAAATATTCTCCAGAATAATTTCTGAAAGTTCTTTCCCCCTACAGATGGGACAGGCATTTGCAACACTTTTGCGGGGACATTTTAATACTTAGGTATTTGAGTAATTTACAAAAGAAAATAGAACTTTCCTAACTTTCCCATGTTTGGTCTGTTAGATGGCAGTGAGTTAAAAGTCAATATTGTGGATCAGATATTTTATTTTCAATGGAAAGGTTAGCCACAGACTGGCTTCTTTAAGCCCTTATGTAAATTTTTTTCAACCAAATGTAGGGCAGATGTATGTGCTTGGGACACTCAGTAGTTTGTGCTGAGTCACAGCGGGGGTGACTGGATTTTAAAGAGGCTGGTGGAGGAGCTGGAAAGTCCTTAGGTGTGTCCTGGGACTGCTGGGAGCCACTGATCGGCTTCATTTGTAAGCACAGCAGCCCAAGAGACAACACAGCTCACCAACACAGAGCCCAAGTGTGCTCTACCACTGAGCTACACGCCCAGTCCTTTATTATTTTTTTATTTGGAGAAGATAGAATCTCACTAGGTTGACTAGGTTAACCTCAAACTTGCCAACCTCCCACCTCAGCCTCCTGAGTCACTGGGATTACACTTTCTTCTGTTTTTCTTGGCCCAAGATTTTTGATTCTTTGCTTCTTCTTGGCTACATCAGAGTCCAGCTTTGCTGGTATATACATTCCTTTTTCTTCCTCCCTCCTTCCCTGGCTGTATGCCTTTTGACCCAGCCTTTCTGGGCTGGAATGCTCTTCTGCTTATCTCCTCTTCATTCCTTTCGTTGGTGGTGGGTTTTCTCAGACATACGTGCTCCAGACTTTTGTCTCTTCAGGGGGCTGTGGCAGTTCATTCTTCCTTATTCCCTTGAAGCCACTTCCGAGTAGCTGCTAGTCCTAGAACACTGGGTGACATAAACACACTTACAGTTCTCCCACATGGTCACATTTCAGGACACAGTCATATTCAGAGGATAGGTTCTGAAGTGAGTGTCTCACTAGCAATTTGTCTTCAGAACCACAGAGGACAGTGCTGAAGATTCTTGGTGACTGCTTATGTAAAGTACTAGCTCAGAGTAGATGGTGAAAAAATCCTTGCTTTTATTATATTTTAATAATCATATTAAATACAGAAGGAAGATCCCAATTTGGAACAGTTCTCAAGAAAGGAGACCTTAGTTTCCCTGAATTAGAGGTCTTTGCTTATAGACAATCTTTTGTTTAGGAATATACCTGGTACTTTTTGCTTAAAAGTTCTGAATTTGAACTTTCATCAAGATCCCGGAGTTCCAGCTATTTTTAACCTAGTAATTCTAAAGGCTGAGCAAAGTCCACTGCTCCTGGTAGAAGGATACAACTGAATTGCATTATATAGAATGATAATAGATAAAGGAAATCTTGCAAAGTTCTGGAATATATTCTTCATTGGAGAGGAAAGGCTGTGTTTACCCTGCTTTCTTCCTACCACTTTTCTTAACCTCACAGGTCTGTCTTTCTAGTCATGATTAAATGACTACAGATCTGTCTGTATCTTAAAGGTGTAATTTTGGAAGGGTGAAAGGTTTGAAGGTTATAATTGTGTATGAAAGGATTGAGCGGGGCGTGGTGGCACACCTGTAATCCCAGCTACTTGGGAGGCAGAGGAAGGCAGATAACAAATTTGGAACCAACCTGGGAAACTTAGTAGGACCCTGTTTCATAGGACTGGGAATGTAGCTCTATGGTAGAGGCTTCTGGCTTGATTTGGAGCACTTCCATTGTGTCATTTCTGTATGACATGGACATATTGAATGTGGACATCATGTCCATGTGTATGTGCACAGGAATGGGAGGTCTGCAAATCATTGTCAGGGGGTTATTCCTGAGGAGGAGAGAACATGGGTTGAGTCCAGAAGGAGGGAGGGAAGCCTTTCGTATATTACAGTGTATATTTTTCTAAGGTTTGAATTGTTTAAAAAATATATTCATGAGTTACATTTGTAATTTATAAAGGATCGTGGATTTCATATCCATCTTCCTGTGTCAATTTTTTCTTCTACTTCAGATGCAGTGGAGTGCTAGTGTTGTCCAATTTTGTTTTTTATTCCACATTAGCATTTTACATTTTTCTAAACCTTAGAATGAGACTTTACCAAATGGAAGCTAATTCTAAATAATATCTAAACACTTAACTATTCCCCAATCAGAATACAAGTCAGAGGCTCCATAGTCTTATCTAGGCTGTGGCACTGGTGTGAAGGGTCAGATGCACAGTAGCACTCGTGTGCTATAGAGCACGGGCGAGTGGGTTCCTGGCAAAGCACTTGGAAAGTGTGGTGGCCACTGTTTGCTTCCAAAACAGTTAGCCACCTGGCTATGTGACCTGAACAGTTCCCTTTAGTTTGTGAGTGACCAACAGGACTTTTGCCAGCTGCTTTTCTGCCCTGGATGTCTAGCTAGAGGATATGAAAGTCTGGAAACTTTATATTGAATAAACCTATTAGAAACAACACTTGAATCTAACTGCGCCAATCATGTGTCTGCACAAATGCCTTCTGCTTATTCAGGTGTAGCTCATTTTTCCTCTTGAGTTATACTTAGATTTCTGAGCCAAACTTAAACTGACATGTCTCCAAGACTCCAAGAATGGCTATCTTTGGATAGAAATGGGGAAGGTGGGCTGGGGATTCAGCTCAGTGGTAGAATACTAGCCTAAGCATGTACCAGGCCCTGGGTTCAATCCCCTAAATCACCACCCCAAAATAAATAAATAAGAAAGCATTAAAAAAAAAAAAAACAACTTTTCTCTCATGTACATAAATTAAACTCAAGTTGCGCTTATTCTTCTAGAGCCTATGATATTATGACAAAAAAAGCTTCCTTGGATGCTTTTAAGAAAACAAAAGCAATATACACATCTAAACAGTCATTTTCTTGTTAAGGCAGTACAAACCTAGAAGAGAATTAAGGACCTCTGAATCCCCTATTTAAATTTAACCCGAACTGCTGTGTTTAAGAGAAAGAACAAAGATTGCATGTTAATGCTAAATTTATTCATCTTTCAAATTGTTCCCCAGTATATACAGATCAGTATTTGAGTGTGAACCAATATTTATTTTGGGAGACGATAAAGAGAGACTGGAGGCTCCTATATGGACAGTTTTTTAAACCTTGACACATGCTCCTTTGGCACATAAGGAATAGGTATTTATTTCTCACAGCAGGTACATTCTCACCAGCTTGGCTACATTTTGGGTAGTAACATCTGCTGGGAAAGAACATTATTTTCTACTATAATAGCTACAAATAAGGGGGAAAAAGCAAGTTATGTTTTCTGAGAAATGCCTAAAGGATAAAATGTATAAATATTTTTTGAACTCAATTTTTAAAGGAAAACCCCAATAAATAACAAATTAATAAGTCATTTTCAAATAATTAAAATGAAAGAATGTGAGTTAATGTAGTTTAAATTGAGAAAAGAACAAAGAAGTTGCAGTCAGATAACGAATTAAATAATGTGCTGAAAATCTTACGTGAATAACTTTTTACATAATTGACCAAAGAACAAAATTTCAAAGGGAGCCAAAATGAAAAGAGAAATCAGGAAAACTAACAAAAGTAAAGTGCCTAGATCTCATGTTATATAAATTGTTCCATGAAAACACTTGTTATTAAGCAAAAGTTGAGTTTGTGCCAAATCCTATACTAGTCTATTACAACCATGTATAAAATTCCACAGGGTGATTTTCTTGTCTTGAAAGAAATTTGTACTGAATAAGGTAGGAATATAATATAACACACATTAATATATATTAATGTTATATATTAATATATTTACATATATATTTATTTATTTACTTATTTATTCCTGGAAGTTAACCTAGTATAATTATAGTACCTAGTATAATTATAGTGGTGTGGCTAAAAATGTTTGGTCTGTGGTTTTACAAGTTAGATCCATTGCATCTGGCTCTATGGCCTCTTCAAGTTTTATTTTAGATTCCCTGGAGTTTGTTTGAATATAGATGAGTGTTTCTAAGATTATACATATCTATTGCTTTTCATGTTTGTAGATAGAATATAATCTATAAAATAAGAACATTAGGGTTTGTCTGGTTAGTTTTGCAATAGGAATAACTCTGTAAGTTTTTACTATTTGTTGATTTCAAACCAGCTTCTCTATTTTATATTTAGACCTCTTTTGATCTTAATAGATGGGAAGTATCATGAAGTCTTTTTCTTAGTGAAGATTACAGACAGCTAGAATCCAGTTTCCTTGAAGTCTATTTCTTTCCAGCCTATGAGGCTACAAGTCCAATAATTACTTGCTGCTGAGAAATTATGCTTATGTTTTCATGAAAGTTGGGTTATAGGAAAGAATATTTCATTAGAAAATAAAAATCAGAAGAATGGGAAGATTTTGTCCTCTTTTCAAAATGCTAATGTGATGTGCCAAGCTTATTTTTCAAATAGACCACTCAGATTCTTAAACCAATCATAATTTTACTGTAAAGCTATATTTATAGTAATAAAGAAAAATATACTCAACTAAATGGCATAATGATGTAACAAAGAGAACTAACCTTTAGTTCTCTTAGTGTGACACATTTTCTAAGAGCATGTTTCTGATTATGGTGTCCATGGATAACTTGTGTTTGCCGCAGTCTGGCTGGGCACAAAATAACCTAGCCGCCACGAGGCACTTGTAGGTTCAAAGAGGAACTACTTTATTGCCCGAACTCTCACCGGCACTCCATGCACACTCCCCGGGAACTCTCTCCGCCCTCAATGGGGCTTCCTGAGAACTCAAAAGTAGCAAAAGTAGTCCTATTGCCAGACAGCAGGGGTCTATATACAACTGAATACACAGCCTGTTTCAATCCAGCATCATCCAGTCACAGCAATTATACACAGCTTAACTTAATTATCATCATCTTAATGGCTCACTGGCGTCACCTCTCAACCACTCCTTCTGGCAAAATGCCAGGTGCCATCCCTACTCGGCTGTGGCTCTCAACATGTGTTGAAGTTTGTGAAAGCTGCCATCCTTGTATCCTACCCTAAACTCACACATTGTGACTTCAGAGTTCTCAGGTTTTGAGTGGCACTGACTTGCACTACCAAGTTTTATTTTCTAAGGGTGTGCTAGTGGGTTTTAGGAAAAATAGAAGAGATGTGATCCAGAAGGCTGCTTTATCTAGTCTCCATTATACCTAGCTCTACCATCACTAGAGAGCATCTTCTGGGAATAGTTGTATCCACTCCCTACTGCTGTGCACATGAGCCACAGGTTCCAGACTAGTTTCATCTTGTGTGCTTTGGACATGCTACTTAACCTCTCTCAGCATCACTGTCTTCAAAAGCTGTTCTAAGGATCACCAGAGATATAATGCATCTAAAGTAATTAAAGTAATGCCTAGAACTTAATAGACATGAAATAAATGATAGTTGCTATTCCATGCATATGCTTTTTAAAAACTTGGTCCTTTTAAAAACATTTCTCCTAGCCAGGTATCTAGGGACACACCTGTAATCCCGGCTATTTGTGAGGCTGAGCCAGGAGGATTGCAAATTCAAGGCCAGCCTGGACAACTTAGTGAGGCCCTGTCTTAAAATAAACTTGTTTATAAAAAGAGCTGGGGATGTTGCTTAGTGTTAGAGTGCTTGCCTAGCATTTGCAAGGTTCCTAGGTTCAATTCCCAGTATCTCTAAAGCAGCATTTCTTCTTCTGATTAGTAAATTGTCCAGTTTTAATTAGTTTTTGCCTAGAAAAGTTAGTGTTTATTCCCTTCCATTTTTGTACCTACTATACTTTGAACTCTAGAATAATTTATTTGCACTTACTTATTTAAATGTCCATTGCTTTATAACCCAAGGGTAAAAATCATCTCTTATTCATTATTGAAATGTCTGCATATAACACAGTGCCTACCAAATAGCAGGCAAAATCAGGAGTTTGATTCTATTAGCTAACGCTAGGTAGAAGGTGTTTGGTGGTTCCAAATAAATGTTATGAACCTTATCTCTGGGATTATTCAACATATCTTTAATCTTTTCAAGTAAAGTATGATAGTTTTGAAGGATAAAAAAAAAATCAAGTGCTTGATGAATGAATTTGAGCCGATTGAGCACTGACTAGGTGCAAGATCCTTAAACCTCATAATCTCTAGTCCAAGGATAAATTTCTTATAGATTCTGACTTCAAAGAGTTTGCAGTAAATATATAAATAGTTTATCCTTGTCTCTAATGGATATTTTAAGAAAATTTGAATGGAACTCAGGGATCTGGTTATGTATTTAAGATTGAGGGGATGGGAAATAAGTAGGGTCACTTTTTCCAAAAACACAGTTGACATACGGTCATCTATCCTAGGTACTTTCCTTTTTCTTCATTGGTCTGATGTCCATGATGATTCCCCTGTGCAGCGTCTTTGGGGCCCTCATTGCTGTCTGTCTCGTCATGGGTCTCTTCGACGGATGCTTCATTTCTATCATGGCCCCCATTGCCTTTGAGTTAGTTGGTGCACAGGATGTATCCCAAGCAATTGGATTTCTACTCGGATTCATGTCTATACCCATGACTGTGGGCCCACCCATTGCAGGTAAATATGATTCTCCTGTATTATATTAATTCAATAGCATTTTCTATTTTAGGTCCTAAGCCTCACTAATATAAAATACATTGTAATTTATCAATTACAGTCCTTTTATAACTATACTGAAAAAGTTTGCTGGGGAATTTCTCTCATCATTTCTAGCATCTAAAACAATAAAATGAATAAGATTAAGCTTCTAGGCTTTAAATTTCCACAATTTCTAGGGGCTGGGGTAGTAGCTAGGTGGTGGTAGAGCGCATGTGTGAGTCACTGGGTTTGATCCCCGGTACCACATAGAAATAAAAACAAATAAAATGAAAGTTTAAAAAAAATTTCCACAATTTCTGTATTTCACTTAGAGTATGCTTCAGAGTAATTGGGAACATGATATTTAAAAATATGAAGATTCTGAAAGATTTCTAAATATACATGCTTTGTGTAAGGGATTGATTATACATATACCCCTGAGGAATAGTTCATAAAATAATATTTAGTGTAAACAACTCTTCATCGACAGTGAATGGGAAAAATGCAGCATATCCATACAATGGAATATCATTAAGCAACTTTTCACTCTTTTATATCATATAAGCTTATCCACTGCAGATCACAAGTAGTGCTTTAGTAGGAATGGTGTTTGCTATCAGAAGTGACTGCTAACAGACCAAGAATAAGGGAGCTAACTGTAATCTTCCAAAGTGAACAGAATAATTATACACTGAAACTGGAAGCAAAAAGTCCTTAACCAACTAGAGGTTCTGAGGACATCATACTCTTAAGGCAAAATCTGATTCAGAGGATAAGGAGGTTGTGTATTTAGAGATACTGCATATTTTTTATTTATATCCAGAATGAATATACACATTCATTTCTCTGTGGTAGTAACTAACTAGATAAATCCTCAGCTATTTATTTAACAAAGTCAGAGAAATATTCTGTGTAATATGTTCCCTGGACATTTTAGATAACTATGGTTATATAATGGAAGTTTTAAAAAATTAAGAAAACTTTTAAAATCCTGAGTCCTAGGTTTTGTTAGGGAAATTAGAAGTAAGGAGTACTGTAAATAATAGTCTCCAGAAGCAGAGCCCAAAGATCTATTAGAGTGTCAAATATACATTCTTATATTTTCTCCCCAAGAGCCGACAAGCCTTAGTATCTTCCAATGTATGTTTAACCACCTAATTTTTAATCTTGACTTTTAGATTTACAATTTCTCATGCTTTTGGATTATAATTTAAAAGAGTTTCATGTTATTTATTAAAGGGAAAAAAACAGGCTCAATATTGATTTGAAATACAGATATTTGAGTAAAGTTTCATCTGGATGCTCTGTCCACCTTCAGCTAAGTGTTTTTTTCTTTCAGTTGTAGTTAGACACAATACCTGAGGATCGAACCCAGAGCCTTGCATGTGCTAGGCGAGTCTTTACCACTGAGCACCAGCCCCAGCCCCAGCCCCAGCTAAGTGTTTATATCGTGGGTTTGAATACCTCAAGAGGTCTCTGAGGGGCATTCAGAAAGCTGAAGCTTAGTTGCAAATATTTCTCCCAACTAATATCTTGGTGTGAGAATTCAGAAGCCTGTACTCAGTGATAAGATTAAAGATAGGAGGTCTTTCCTTCTTCATATCAGAAAAGGTTTATATCTCAGATCTGTTTCTTAAAAATGTCTGATATCTGATGTTTGAGTCAGTCCTATTGAGGTGAAGTTATGAGGCTGGGGTTAGGTCATCATTTTGAGTGATCTGAGGACTACTAAGAGCCACACTTGTTCTTTCTTGATGACAGTTTTTTCCCTTCACAGGGTTACTTCGTGACAAACTGGACTCCTATGATGTGGCATTCTACCTGGCTGGAATTCCTCCTCTTATTGGAGGTACTGTGCTTTGTTTTATCCCATGGATCCATAGTAAGAAGCAAAGAGAGATCAGCAAAACTACTGGAGGAGAAAAGATGGAGAAAATGTTGGACAACCAGAACTCTCTGCTGTCAAGCTCATCTGGAATCTTCAAAAAAGAATCTGACTCTATTATTTAATGTCTTATATACCTCCACCAGACTGGACTTGCTTTTGAATTTTAAGCAAGGTTTCCTTTTATATGAATTGCAAATTTCTTATTTTTTTAATCATATCATCAGAATAGCACAATAATTGGGAAATAGAAACCTTATTACTACAAGGACAATTTTCTGCCACTGGATAGCTGTCTGATATTTCCAGGAGTCTGAGGAAAGACTCAGTTGCAGGAAAATATGTCTAAAAGTTAAATATTGTGAACCTTTGAAGTTATCTCAGTCCAAAGCAACTTTGGAAACTGTGAATGCTATTAGCTTGTACAATTATTTTAAAATACCTCAGGCTATACTGAAAGGGTTGTGGTTTTGTTAGGTCTGGAAATATTTTGTCTGTTGTCTCATATGGTGTCTTCAGTTCTGGTACTCTGTTTTAATTTCTTCTGCTCTTTGGAAACTTTTTGCAAAATTTAAGCCTGTCTTCTAGATAATACCAGATCTATCTAAACCTCAAGTCTATGTTAAAGTTGCTTGCCTGAGAGGTAGCTGTGTGATTAGAACATACTGACTTGCTCCTGCATTGAGAGACCTTCTGGAAGCAGATGCTAACGATGTATTCAGTATTGATATGTGAGATGAAAAGCATCTGCTTCAGAAGGCAGAGCAGTTCAGGAGTAAGGCATTTCTTCTCATTACCTTTGTCCCCTTTGGGTTTGCAGTGCGTTTTATTCAAGTAGCCAGAAGCATCCCAGATTTCTGATTTGTTTTGACAATAAAGTAAAATAGAATATTTTTACCTTTGATTTATGGATTTTCCTGACTTTTGGATTCTTTAGCACTGGTATTTAAACCAATTCTTACTGAGCAGGTTACCTGCACAATGGGGAAGGACAAAATCCTTTATATTCATGAAGAAAATATCTTTCTGATAGAAACAGTTGCTTAAATAGATTTAATGAAATTAACCTATTTTATCCCATTGCCCCAGATAGAACGCCTATAAAAATTAAATATAGTGTATTACTTATAGTATATGACATATAAGATCCATTAACCCATTAAGTCCCAAGTTTTTAATTATGTGACTATTTCAACAACATTATCACAGGTGTTTTAAAGTAGGCTGGAAATAATAACCTATTTAAATTATATGTTATGTTAATTATATATTATTATATTAGTTATACATAATATATTAATAATATATTAGCTCTAGGTTATGATTTTCAACCCACTTTTTTTTAAAGAGAAAGAGAGAGAATTTTAATATTTATTTATTCTTTTTTTTAGTTTTCCGTGGACACAACATCTTTGTTTGTATGTGGTGCTTGGGATTGAACCCGGGCCGCATGCATGCCACATCCCCAGCCCCTCAACCCACTTTAATGTACCTGTGTCAATTTCATTGAACTCTTTGCAGAATTGAAAATTTGGGACTTAAGAGGTCAATGTGGGGGGAGGGGCTGAGGATGTGGCTCAAGCGGTAGTGCGCTCGCCTAGCATGTGTGCGGCCAGGTTCAATCCTCAGCACCACATACAAAGATGTTGTGTCCGCTGAAAACTAAAATAAATAAATAAATATTAAAATTCTCTCTCTCTTAAAAAAAGAAGAGGTCAATGGGCCTTAAAAAGTTAAAGTACTAATAACAGAGAATTCCTACATTTCCAAAATTTTCTAGTAAAAATTTGCATTCATGTATGCCGTCATACTTAACTTAATGACCTGGGACAAATTTTAAGAAATGCATCATTAGCTGGTTGTAGTGGCACATGCCTGTAATCCCAGCAACTTGTGAGATTGAGGGAAAAGGATCATAAGTTTGAAGCCAGACTCAGCAATTTAGTGAGACCCAATTTCAAGAAATGCAACTGTAGACAGTTTCATTGGGCAAACACAGATTGAACTTACACCAAGATAGTTACAATTTTACTAAGCAATATAATCTTATGGGACCATCATTATATATATAGCCCAGCATTAACCAAAAAGTTGTTAATGTGGTGCTGTGTTTATCCTAGTATGATCTCCATTAATATTTCTGTTACTTTTTTATTTATAAATATTGTTATAAGAAAACTATTAGTTTTGAGTACTCAAAATTAAAAAATCAGCTATGTTGTGACACATTATCCACTTATAAAAACTGGAACACTTCTTTATATATGTTTAAAATTACACTTCAATACTTTAGACTTATAAAAGTCAATAATATGCAAAGTATATTTCAATCTTAAGTATAGATGAATATTAGATCTTTATTCATCTATTTCTAAATTATCTGTAAGGTAAGAAAATTTTATTAGCTCACTATTTTTCTTTTCATCTTCTATTATCTTTAAAAGGCAAAGTCCTACTCTTACTTCAGCTAAGAATGGAACTATCTGGAGAGCATTTGGATTTGTAGTTGTTGGCTTGGGAGGGACGGAAGGGGGGCTTGAGGGATGTGAGGCTGTTAATTGAACAGCTGGAAAATCCATTGACTTTTCAGTATAAGCTTTCTCACTTGCCACTTTGAAAGTTCATAGTGTAAATGCTAAATGTGGAATTTATTTTAATAGGATCTTAAAATAATTTTGATTGTGAAGATATTCAGCAACTTACCAGCCCACACAAATAGTTGCAATTTACTGCTACCCCCTACCCCAACCCCTGTACTAGGAATGGAACCCAAGAGACTCTATCACTGAGCTACATTCCTAGCCCTTTTTGTTTTATTTTGAAACAAAGTCTTGCTAAGTTGCTGAGGCTGGCCTTGAACTTGCAATCCTGCTTCAGCCACCTGAGTAGCTGGGATTATAGGTATGCGCCACCATGCCTGGCTGCAACTTACTACTTCTAATAGTTTCATATTCAGTGGTCTTTGATCATTTGTTTGCAAAAGATTCTGTGATAGGAATTTTAAAACTGCATTTTGATTACACTGCCCTTTCATGTTTGTGTTTCATGATAGTATAGTATATTAAATCCTTTATTTATTCACTCCCAGTTATCCAAGATATTACTTTCATTCCACAACAATATCACATTTTTGAAAAGTTCAGTAAAAACATACAATTAAAACCAATCATCAAATTTGCCATTATAAAAATGTTCCTTCCTTCCTTCCTTCCTTCCTTCCTTCCTTCCTCCCTTCTTCCCTTCCTCCCTCCCTCCCTTCCTTCCTTCCTTAGCAGAGATTTCAAAAGAACACCCCTCTACACACACACACACACACACACACACACACACATTTTACAGAAAGACTTAATTCTAAAATGGAAAAGACCTATAAAGACCTCCAAATTGCTTTTTCTTTCAAAATCTGGCTAATTTTTGAGATAGAAAAAGATAAAATGAAACCTGAAGACTTGGTCTTGCTTGGTTAGTTTTCACATTAAAACAGCAAAGTGACTTAAGTATTTAATTAAAAACTTAGATCTCGGCATATTGTGTTTGTGTATGATAATACATATAAGAATAGTATATAAGTAGTTTTCAGTTTAATGAAATGAATCAAACTATCTGTAACACTGAAAGGGTTCACTGTAATAGAATTTCATGGAGAATACCCTGAAGTTAGAATAAAGGGTAAGATGCTAAATAAACATTTTGGAATGTGTTATTTGGTAAGAAATTTCTAAAAGTCCAAAATATACAAATCAAGAAAGATGAAAAATAAAGATTGGTGTTTTAGATTTAAAAAAAAAATACTTTGTTAGTCAAAGTAAATCTAATTTCAGAACCTTCCTAAGGAACCCGCCTAAGGTGAGGTCTTCTTGTTCATTCCCAGATACTTCTCTGAGAGGAAGAGAGTACAGTGTCAGAACTCATTCTGATAACACTTAGCATATTCTCAAAGTCAGGAGTAAAATGAGAAAGGGAACAGTCATTTTTCTTTATAGAAATTTTGAGTCAGGCTATTGTAACAGATGCTTAAGGAGTTCCCAGAAAGGTTTTGGTTAAATTTTACTGTAGTGGAAGTTTAATAATACATCACCCAGATTACTGATACTTCATTCGAAATTTGTATATCTCTTTGATCATTGTCGCAATGTTTACTCTATAACCCTGTTACAAAAATCTGTGATTTCCACTGAAAATTGCATAGTGCTTGTGGTAAGCTTCAAATTCTATTTATAAATAAAAATGAGGCTTCATTTACATTTCATGATCCATAACTCATCAGTGTATCCATATCCATGATTGCAGATGATCCCATAGGCTTGCCCAAGTATACAGAAATTTTTTATGCTATTAGCTTCAGCTTTCCACACTTTTAAAGTAAATGTACAACTTTGTTATAAAAAGTTAAGTGTGTTTTCTTTTGATAACTGTTATCCTTTTAACTGCATTTGTTTTCTTTTATAGAGTGTTATTGTAAATGGTCTTATGTACAGGTGGAGTTTAATGTTTAGTCAATAAAACTGCATAGAAAGTATGACATAAGTTTAAGGGTAGACAGTCTATAGCATGGGTGGCCCTGAGGAGTTCCTACCAGTGAACCTGTTCATCTGTGCCTTATTTCTTATGTTTTCCTCCTCATTCTTTCCCTTTTCTTTACTTCCCACCATCCTTCAAAAACCTCCTGAGGAGCCCACCAGTGTCCTCATTTAGTTGCTTAACTGCACTACTTATTGTCCCTGTAGTTTCACAGAATGGATCCCAGCCCAGTTTTATATAAATTGGAGAATGGCTTGTTCATAGTGTTGAGCTTATAATTTTAATGGTCTACAATGATTTTTTAAATTACACGATTTAAATATTTAAGGGTACTGCTGTTTCATGTAATTGTCAACTTTTGAGCTAACTTCTAAAGCTTTAAACATTGAAGGTAAATGCTTTGAAGAAAAAAATTGCTAGTTTTTAGCATAAATATTTCGAGAGCATAATTGCTTAATTTGGTTTTCATATTCCATTAAGGTTTTTTTGAATCTTAGTCTTGAAAGCACACTATGGCGGATGACTTAGAATGTAGTGAGCCTCCAGAACCTGCCTAAGGAACCCACCTAAGGTCGGATTAATTACATTTTATGCTGACTGGTCTCAGAAAAATCCCAGATTTTACAGATACAAATGGAAATGCATGAACTCATTAGCTTCAGTTTTAAAATATGTAAACAAGTACTTAAAACGCTTCAGGAAATTTCTAATACTGAAAACTGGCAAAACATTCCTGGCAAAACATTAAGGAACAATTTTTGTATTAGGTCAAAGATTGTTGCTTTTCCAGTGTGTTGCCTTCAAAGGAGGAAGTAAAATGTTATTACTTTGTTTTTTTACATCTATTTTCCTTTTCTTATTTGAAAAATAAGTACTACCGTTGCAAGCACTTCAAAAAATTTAACTCTTCAAAAGACAAACTTTTTGTCACTTGTAAAACAAAAGAACAATTTGTCAGTTATACTAGTAGTGTGGTAGCATGGGATAAGAACACATTACAGAGCTGGGTGCAGTGGTGCATACCTGTGATCCCAACAACTCAGGAGCCTGAGTCAGGAGAATTACAAGTTGAAGGCCAGCCTCTACACTTAGCAAGACCCAAAATAAAAATAAAAAAGGTTGGGGTTATAGCTAAGTGGTAAAGCACCTGTGGGTTCAGTCCCTAGTACACACACCATAGAGGAAAAACCTGCTACTTTACTGACTTATCAGTTCACTTTATGATATTCACGGATTTTTGCTGATTGTTGAGATAAAAAGAGTACCTGGAGCTGAGTTTGAGAATGTTCCAGGGGCAAATAAAATCAAGGTGGACAGATATTCCTGGCCCATTATAATTTCATAGTCACAGCCACATTTATTATTTGTTGGCAAAGAATAATACTTTGTGTTATAAATAATCTCCAGCACCACAAATAATAATAATATGGAATTTGTCCCTGTTCCATGCTTCCTTCCTATTTAGTGTATAGAATGATAGGGTACAATTGCCCATAGCTAAATGTGAAACTGCATACACGATAGAACCATGATTATTGAACCCCCATCAATGTAGACTTAGCAGATGACTTTTGCAAAAGTAAAGACCCATGATAAAATTCATTGTCACATCTTGGAATCTCTCGGAGAAACACTGAGTTAGGACATAGTAGTTTACAGAGCTTGTCGCTTTTATCAGATTTTAAATAGTAAATTTCAATCACCTTGACCTCTTCACATTTGAGAATGTGAAGTTCAGTGTGCCACACGAAATAGGTACAATCTTGCTTTCTGGGAGCAGAAAAAATCTTGATAAATATCAACTAGTATAGGAGGCTACCTCATTTCCAACGCAGAAGATTTCAGTATTTTTACTAGTAAGTTGGAAAGATACTGGGAATGAAATGGACCCTTTCTAACTGAGCATTTGATGGCAACCTTCACTTGATTATAAGTTCACTACCTCAGCTTTCAGCCCAGCTGCAAGGCCCAGCTGCATCAATCTGCTTCATCAGAATGGAGTTAATGGTGTTTCTGGATTAAAAGGCAAGGGAAAGCAAGCCATTAATGGGGTTAAAATGTCACTAAGATTTCTTCAGTGCTTTTCCCCCATAATTGAGTATAAATGGAACAAACAAGGAATAACAATGAATGTGGCCTGTGGATCTGACAAAGGAAAAAACTGAAGAAATTTATAATCTAGATAAAAATGAACATTCACTAAACTGCTTCACAAGTGGCTTTTCAAATTAACATTGGAAATGGAAAGGTCTGTCTTCATTGGCAGGAGGACAGATGATCACTGATGACAGATCCTGTAAGGCCTGAGCCTTACAACTTCTGTGTTAAATCCTAGTAGAGGTGCTCCTTTCCGAGTGGAACAAGGACCATGGCTATGAAGTTTTGTCTCACTGGAGCCTTTCAAAATGCTCTCATTGAGTTCACTGAGAGTGTAGAAGTTAGCCTGCAAATTCCCAATCTAGGGGCTGGGGATATAGCTCAGCTGATGTGAGTGTTGCCTCACATGCACAAGGCCTTGGGTTCAATCCCTAGCACCACCAAAGGAAAAAAAATCAATATAATTAAAGATATTTCTTGGCCTTTCAATGTGAGTGCTATGCCAATGTGGTGGTGCCCACCTATAATCCCAGTGACCAGGGAGGCTGAGGCTGGGGATCACAAGTTCAAGTCCAGCCTAGGCAATTCACTGAGACCCTGTCTCAAAACCACCCTGGGGTTCAAGTCCCTGGGCATGGGGATTCTGGAGTATTTTGGGGTTGAATGTTACTAAGCATGTATGTGATAGGAACTAAGAATATAACACTTAGAAATCAATACCATTTTGAAGCCTGTTATATATGACTTATTCTTGATAACATTGTTCAGTATCTTGGGCTGGGGATGTGGCTCAAGCGGTAGCGCGCTCGCCTGGCATGCGTGCGGCCCGGGTTCGATCCTCAGCACCACATACAAACAAAGATGTTGTGTCCGCCGATAACTAAAAAATAAATATTAAAAATTTTCTCTCTGTCTCTCCCTCTCTCACTCTCTCTTTAAAAAAAAAAATCTTAAAAAAAAAAAAAAACATTGTTCAGTATCTGATACTAGAGGAGTCAATTTATTAAATATTTTATGTGTGGGTAAATACATAAATCTTTCTACTTTGATCTTCTCTAATGGGTCAAAGTTTCTTTCATAATTCAGGCTGTACTGAAATATTATTATTTCAGGGACTGAGGATTTGTTTTTTTTAGTGTTATATTTTAACCCTTCACCATGAATGGATTATGTAATTTGTGCCTTTTTTTCCCTACCAAAGAGAGATGAGGTGAAGATGGGTGCTAAACTTCATATTCCTTTCAACATTAATTTTTCTTTTTAAATATATATACCAATTGGAACTATGTAAAGCCAACATTGTTATATGTTGCATTTGTGCACATCTAAGGGAAAGAAAAACTTCATCTATAAAGCGATTACCAAGTTCAAGTACATAATTTTTGTTAGCATTTAAATATTTAAATTATGAAACACAAAATCTTCCCCAAATGAAAAGTTTCTCATGAACATGGCCTCCAAGGTAACAACTTAAATGACACAGTCCCTTGTTTATGTTTCTAGCACACACACACACACAAAATGTCTCTGAGGGACTATGAAAAAAAGTGATATACATACAGACAGACATGGCTTTCTATTTTGCTTACATAAGTAAATATTTGAACATTTGAAACTAACATTTTCAGACTAAAATCAGTTTGGAGAGTTAACAGTCTTAAAGAATTAGTTATTGGCTCAGTTTTATTTTTATATTGTCCTAATTTCTCACTAGAAGTGTCATTGTTCATCTTTCAGACTTAATACAGAGATTTAAACTAGTAACTGTTGCAGCTGGGTCAGTGTCAGCAGATCTCAGATCCTTGACTTATCAAGGGCTCTCAGCACCATGACTATGGATAATTGTGTAGTACCTAAAATTCCACCTGAAATTACATGTAGATCTCTGAATCCTAATGTTCTGTAAGTAGGGTTCAGGTAAATTGGGGATCACAGGTTTTCTTATATTCCTTTTCTCCTTAGGGTCTTTGCCTTTAACTGTATTGTATGAGGATTTGATAAAACCAATTAGGAAAACAATGCTCATTATCATTTTCCTAATTAGAAAGACATTCACAATAGAATGTACTAGGCTCACTGTTAACTAATGGTTGCTCCTTTCAACTATTGACATGAGCTAAGTGTGGAGGGTAGAATGGGGGTTTATTATCAGAAGTTAGAACATTATAACTTCTGACATAACTATGAATATATTTTGGTGGAGAAATAGAAAATTGTAAAGGCATTGCATAATGCCTGGGAAATTTGTCTTATCCATTTATTCTCCCACCAGTTTATTTTAGCCTAAAACTTAGAGCTACAGCAAATTGAACCCTGCAGTATTATTAAGTGAGAGCTTCTATGACTTAAGTATCTCTTAGAATAATCTGACACTTTTCATTTTGACTCAATGTTTATCCAAAAATTTTTTAAAATTATTTTATATATTTTGGAAGTTAGACATCAAAACCAAATATTCCAAGTGCATGCTGCACTCTGAAGTGTGGCTCTGCTGCTTTCCTTCCTACATAGGATGCATACATAGGATGCATGCATCCTACATAGGTTC
Source organism: Callospermophilus lateralis (assembly GCF_048772815.1). NCBI lineage: Eukaryota > Metazoa > Chordata > Mammalia > Rodentia > Sciuridae > Callospermophilus > Callospermophilus lateralis. Next base: position 54,452,479 of record NC_135310.1, on the reverse strand, counting down.
TGGCACAGTATTTGTTGAAATATAGATTGCCATGTGAAATGATCATGCTGGATTAGACCAGTATGTGGCATTTTAGTACTTGACTTAAAATTTTTTTTTTGTTTCTCTTTAAAGAGTATAATTTATAACTGAATTTTAAATAATATGCTATTTAGTACACAACCAAAATGTTTTAAATGAAAAGAGCTTTGTAATCATTTGGAGAATAAGATCATTTGACTGTGGAAAATGTGATATTCTCAGTAAATGCAATAAAAAATTTAGCAAATTCTTTTAAGACTTTATATTTATGGAATTCCCTGGGTGGGGGGGGATTACTGAAATGAAGGAAACAGCCTGTAATGAATAAAAGGGAAATAAATTGGTGCTTTTAAAACTGCATATATGTATTCCAAGTATGTTGAATATTGTTTCTCAAGAGAAGGGAATGGAGAGAAATGATCCAAAAGCCCTGGATACTTTCTTTCTTTCTTTTTTCATCTTTTTGTGGTGCCAGGGATCAAATGTAGCCCAGGCTAGCCAAGTGCTCTACAACTAAGCCACGTGCCAGCTCCAAAACTATTTATATTTGATCCCCCTTTTCATCCCTTTTAAAAATTATATTTATTTATTGGTACTGGGATTGAACTCAGATGCTTTACCACTGAGCCACATCCCTAGATCTTTCAATCTTTTATTTTTGAGACAGGATCTCTCTTAAATTGCTTAGGGCAATTGCTAAATTGTTGAGGCTGGCCTTGAATTTGCAATCCTCCTGCCTCAGTTTCTTGAGTGGTTGGGATTACCAGTGTGCACCAATTTGTCTGGCTTGTTATTTGTAGTGATGATTGCCTTTCTAGCTAGAATGCAATCAAATCTCTGTGCTGTTTTGATTTGCATTTCCCTGATTGCTAAGGATGTTGAACATTTTTTTTTTCATATATTTGTTGGCCATTTGTATTCTTTTGAGAAGTGTTTATCGATTGGATTGATGTGTGTGTAAATTTTTGGAGTTCTTTATATATTCTGTATATAGGTCCCAGAGAAATTCATCATTTGTGTTTAATGATCCTAAAGAGATTTAGTACATTAAATTTAAGAATTTGTAATCTGTGATGTCATTTAATCCAGTAAGTATTTAGATGTTGGAATCATGCAGGCAATTAGAGGGTCTTTGAGCAAATTTCGGGGAGAGAATAGAAATGACAAACTGTTACTGATCCTAAGCCCAGCATAAAATTCTCACCCGAGAAAATAATTTTTATTACAAAAATAGAATTTTACTTTAAACAAACAAGCAACAAAAGTAATTTAGAGGCCTAACTCAATTATCATAGTTATCAGACTTAGAATTCCAAATTCTCTTTTCTTTTTTTTAGCCCTAAATTTAGAATCACCATTGTCTTCTTGAATCCTTCTAGAGATGAGCAGCTCAGCACCTCCCACAGGGCTCCTCTCCACAAATGGGACCTCTGCCTCCCATGCTTAATTCATGCAGCTTTACCACCCTTTATCTGTCCTTGTCACAGTCATCCCTGGACATACCTGGACATCCATCAGTTATTCCAGCCAGTAGGTTTTGGTCCAAGGTTCAATATTCACGTGGAACTGACTTAACTGGGATACTTTGAAACCTTGTCATCTCTGGAAATGTCTTTATCTTTGAAATCTTAAATAACAAACTTCCTCTTATCACAAGGTGGCATGCCCTTAATTTCCTTTTCCTGGTTTCCATTGTACCTGCTCTTTAACTTGGATCTCATCCTCCATGGATTTCCTCATTTTCTCTTCATCTCTATTCCCAGTCTATAGCTCCTTCAGTCTTTTTAAAATTTTTTTTTAATTAATTTATTTTTATATGGTGTTGAGGATCGAACCCAGTACCTCACAGGTGTGAGGCAAGCGCTCTACCACTGAGGCTGAGTTATAACCCGGCCCCACCTTTAGTCTTTCCTCAGTCAGTTTCCTCCCTGACCTTTCACTTGGGATCTGAAAAGCCAGTTCAGTTCTCTCAGGGTTCCACTTAGTAGGTGCCTCTGCATCTTTTCTTTTCCAAGTTAAAAACATCTACTGTCTTCAACCATTTCTTCTCTATTATATTGTCAATTTCCTCCCTCAACTGAATCATTTCCATCATCACAAGCACATGCTATTATGTCTTCCATCCTGATCAAAACCAAACAACAACAAAAACAAAACTCCACATGCTGCTGGGCATGATGGCGCACACCAGTAATCCTAGCTACTCAGGAGGCTGAGGCAAGAGTATTACAAGTTCAAGGCTAGTCTCAGCAATTTAGTGAGACCCTGTCTCAAAAAATAGAATGGGCTGGAGATGTAGCCGAATGGTACAGTGCCCCTGAGTTCAATCCCCGGCACCACAAAACAAAATACAAACGACACAGGCCACCTTAGCTCTTGCCTCCCTCCTCCACTTCCTTCCTCAGGGCCTGCCTCATTCATGGCCAGCAACTGCCTCTGCTACTGAGCTATCTCCGCAGCGCTGCCTCATTGCTTTCTATTTACAAAAGACAGTCACATTGTTTTCCTTGAAAAAATGTGTATTCACTCTCTCCAATTTTATCTTCCTATTCTCTTTTGAACCCACTCCATCAGGATTTTGATCCTACCACACCCTTTTTATCATTAGGTTACCACTGACCTCCACAATCTCTAAATCCAAAGTTTCTCTCTCTCTCTCTCTCTCTCTCTCTCTCTCTCTCTCTCTTTTTCTCTCTCCAAGCACTATACCACTGAGCTGTTATGCTTGAATTCGGGACCCCCAAAAGACCACCAGAGACCAAGATCCATGTAAGCAGGAAAGAGGTGTTTATTGTGAGCTAGCTCGGTCCTCTGCGCATACATAGCAACTGGACGCTGAAAGGCCCAGCCCAGGGTTTGCAGCAGTTTTATACACTCTTTGGGGAAGGCAGGGACTTCACATACATCATAGCATCTCTTAGCAAATCATCACACACCTCGGGAAAATCATAAAACAACTCTAAAACATGATTAGCACATTCACTGGTGGGAACAAATTGGGTAAAGGTGATTGGTTAGTACAAGAGGGGGATTCATTTGAACTGATTGATTTAAGCCACGAGGGGAGTACTTGCTGAACTACATGGTTTCCCAACATGTTATCAACCACCATAAACTATTGGGAAGGTCATCTGGCATCCCAGGTATTTTCCCTATCTCATGCTGATTGGTGGTTGCTAGGGGGTTGCTATGGATCCTCACCTAGCCTGACTGAGTCTGGGACACCTGACTCCGCAGATCTCTCCTGTTATTTGCAGATATATAACTCAATAGGGTGGGTATGTGCCTAGGAGTGCTCTGTGGGTCTTTCCAAGGACAAGGGTCACGCCCCCTCCTTGGGCAGGCTTTGCTCTGAGGTAGGGGCTGGTTTTTCAGAGCCACATCCCCAGCCCCAAAAGTCATTTTCCAGCCCTTATTTTATCTAAACTGAGGAGCATTTGGTATTGTGAATCAAGTCCTAATCTCTGAATCAGGCTTCCAGAATACAATACTTATCTGGTTCTCCTATTTGTCTAGCCACTCCTTTGTTGGACCCTATTCATCGTCTAACCTCTAAGTATTGGGAGACCACTAGGCTTAGTTTCTGAACTCTGCCTTTATGCTCACTCTCTATCTTGAATTACTACCTAGATGCTGGTGAAAACCATACCTCTCCCTTGAATTCAAAGCTTTGTATCTGCCAATATTGCCTGACTAAAAATCGCTTGGAGTCATCCTTCGTCACCCTTTCTCTCACACCCACTTCAGATGTGCCAGCAAACCTTAATGGCTCTACTTCAAAATATGCCTTCCCCACTTCTCACTACCCCACCTGCACCACTCTGATCCACGCAATCACATTTTTCTTTTGTTCTTCTGCTTCCCCTGAGTCTATTTTCTGTTTGCAACCAGCCTGAACTTGTCAAAACATGTCAGATGAGCCCTTGCTCTCTGCTCAAAATCATCCTGTGGCTCCCTATCTCTCTTGCAAAAGCTGGAATCCTTGCCATAACCTGCACAGCTCCACATATTCCAGCTCCTGCGACTTCCTTGACCTTATCTCCTATTCTCTCTCTGGCTTCACTCTGGGATTTTTCAACTTCTGCCCCCTGTGTGGGGGACTCATCCCCCAGGTAGCCACTCAACTGCTCCCTCCCCTCCTTCTGGTTCTTATTCAGTCTCCTTTACCATGAAGCCTTCCTTGGCCAGCTACAATTTAATTCCCTCCCCCTGATACTTACATTCCTTCCCAACTTAATTTTTTCCCTCCTTACTAGTTGTCACTAGCACACACTATATTTTATTTATCGTATTTATTTGTCTTCCTCACTGGACCATAAGTTCCATGAGGGTAAGGCTTTATGTTGGAACCCAGTGCCAGGGTCAGGCCTACTGCAATGAGACCCAGCATCTAGCAGAAAGTCAATGCCCCATGAGAAGGCCTGAGCCTCCAGGCGGAGCATCTCCACTGGCTCTGGAGTCAGATGGAGACCTGTGCTTTGAGGAACAGTCCCAAGCTTTGGCTGCATCATTTCTGGCCTTGGAGTGGGTTTGGGGCATACTCACCCTTCTCCCAAAGCTATGTGGGTCCTGTGGTTGTGAGACTAAGGTGTGACCCATCTTAGAGCCACTGTTGTGGCCAAGGGACTATCTTCACTAACCTCAGGCAGCACAGCTATCACCAGGCCAGTGTTCACAGATGGGACTCTAGAACTGCCCTGGCATCAGGAATAACCTGTGCCCCAAAGGGATGGACTCATGTTTTAGCCTTCATCACCATCAGCTGATGCTCTTCTTTCTGAACATTACACCAACAGCCTATTTAGGACAAACCTCTGTCAAGATCAGCCTCTAATACAAAACAGTGATGACATACCAATAGCAGACTCCCGGCATATCTGGACTTGGGCGCCATCCAGTGCTGAAATAGTGGAAGTGACCACAGGCTTAGAAAATAAGCTGTCAGTTTAGACTCTCTTCAAAGATAGGCACAAGCAAAACCTGATTAGAAAGACTTGAACAAATACCTAATCTCTCAATGCCCAGATGACAATGCATGCCAGTAAGTACCAAAAGCTTTCAGGAAACAATGACCCCACCTAGTACTCTAAATAAAGGGCCAGAAACCAACCAGGCAGCAATCAGTATGAGTGAATTCTTAGAAAGACAACTTAAAATAGCTATCTCAAGGAAACTCAGTGAGCTTGAAGAAAACAGAGACACATTTCAAAACTATCAGAGAAACTTAACCAAGATTTGGAATTCATTTAATTTCTTTATTTTTGGAATCAATTTTTTGAAATAAAACAAATTTTTGAGAACAAAATATACTCAGTGAAACTTACAATGTGATGGAAGGCATCAACAGCAGGATAGATCAAACAGAAGAAAGAATTAGCTCAAAGACAGGAAATTTTCAAATATACAGTATGGGGAAAAAAAGAATAAAGAGGAATGAAGAAAGCTCACATGAACTTTGGGATAGTATAAAAAGAGCAAATGTTTGTGTTATTGGGGTATAAGAAGGACTTGAAAATGTCAAAGGGGTAGAAAGCTCTTTCAGAGAAGTCATAATAGAAAATTTCTCAAACCTAGAGAAGGATACAAGTGTCCAGCTACTGGAATGTCAAAAGTCACCAATCAAATTGAACTCTACCAAGTTTACCCCAAAACATCTATTGACCAATACTCACAGGTGAAAGATAAAGAACCCAAGACTTCAAAAGAAAAGAAACAGCATATAAGGGTGTTCCGATCCACCTGACAGCAGACTTTGCAGTCGAAACTTACAAGCCTAGGGAGAGTAGCATGAAATTTTCTCAGTACTGAAAGAAAAAAAAAAATCAACTAAGAATACTGTACCCAGCAAAGGTATCTTTTAGAAATGAAGGAGGGGTAAAGACATTCCCAGACAAATATCAGCTGAAAGTATCTCCACCAGACTTGTTTTGCAAGAAATGCTAAAGGAAGTTCTGCAAAAGGAAAGAATAAGACATTATAATAAGTAAGAAGAAATCATAGTAAGATCTGAACTTCGTTGGTAAGATACAATACAGAATGCTCTAGTATTCTAAGCATGGTCTCTTACATTCATATTTTAAGTATGAAGAAAAAAATCAGTTTAATATACTAATAACTAAAATAACATGTCAAGTGATAGATAATACAGAAATATGTCAAAGGGGTATCAAAAATTCAAAATGTGGGGAGGAATGGAGTGCCAATGGAGAATTTTCCTAGTATATTTTCACGTGTTCTTTGTTTCTCTCCTTATCTTTACAATCATGCTGATATGCTGTCATTTCAAAATTGCTTGGCATAATCACAAAATGTTTTTGTAAGCCTCAAAGTAAGCATAAAACAAAAAATCTATAATGGGTAAACCAAAAATAAAAAAGCAAGGAACCAAAACACGTGACTAGAGTAATCCTTTAACCACAAAGAGAGGCTATAAGAGAGGAAGAAAAGAAAGAAGCAACCAAACAAGAAAATAAGTTACACAATGGTACAGGAATACCTTACCTATCAATAATTAACTTGAGTGTAAATGGATTAAATTTTCCAATTTAAATAGTGACTAAATGGATTAAAAAAAAAAAAAACAAGACCTGCACTTTTGCTTACAACAGACTCATTTCACCTCTATGGAAACACATATACCAAAAGTATCAGGACGGAATAAGATATTCCATGGAGCTGGGTGCAGTGGTGCACACTTGTAATCCCAACTGTTTAGAAGTCTGAGTCAGGAGGATTATAAATTGGAGGCCAGCTCAGCAGTGTAACAAGGCCTTAAGCATCTTCATGAGACCCTGTCTTAAAATAAAATAAACAAATGAAAAGAACTGGGGATGTAGGTCAGTGATAAGGTGCCCCTGAGTTCAATCACCAGTACGAAAAAAAATTCAAAGAAATTACAATTAAATTTTTCTTGATTGTGGGAGGCTGGTTATTAGAGGGTGATTTTTGTTTTATCTTTGATTGAATGGTTTTTTTTCCAAGTGTAGCTTTTTCATGGATAGCTATTTCATGCAAATGGAATCCAAAAGAAAGCAAGAGTAGCCATACGTACATAAGATAAAATAGACATGTTGAGATTGAGATCCTTCTGTCTCAGCCTCCCACATCACTGGGATTATAACACTATGCCCACCCAGATAAAGTAGACTTTAAATCAAAAGCAGTAAAAAGAGACAAGGAAGGTCAGTATAGAATGATAAAGTGGGCAATTCAGAAAGAGAAAATAACAATTCTAAATATATATGCATCCAATATGGGAGCACCCAAATGTATAAAGCAAATAGTAGAAGACCTAAAGGGAGAGATAGACTCTAATATAATAAGCATCAGGGACTTTAATACACCACTTTCAGCAATGATAAGATCATCCAAATAGAAAACCCACAAAGAATCTAGCAGAGTTAAATTGCACTGACCAAATTTCCTAGACCAAATGGACTGAACAGACATCTACAGAAATTTTCATTCAACGACAAATACACATTTTTCTCATCATCACATAGAACTTTCTTCAGGATAGATTGTAGGATAGGCCATATAACAAGTCTCAACAAAATTTTAAAAACAGAAATCATATGAATATATTTTCTGACTATAATGTAAGAAAGCTAGAAAAAATATAAAGAAAAACTCTGGAAAATATACATATGCATGGGAAATCAACAACTTACTTTTGATTAACCAATGGATCAAGGAAGAAATCAAGAAAGAAATGAAAAATAAAAATTTCTTGAAACAAATGAAAATGTAGACACAATATATCACAACCTGCCAGATTCATCAAAAGCAGTACTAAAAGGTAAGCAATAGCAATTAATGTCCCTATCAAAAAGGTAGAAAGATCTCAAATAAACAATCTATTACTGCATCTCCAGGAACTAAAAAAAGCAAGAACAAACTGAGCCCAAAATTAGTAGAAGGAAAGAAATGATGAAGGTCAGAGCAGAAATAAATGAAGAGTTTAAAAAAAATACAAAAGATCAATGAAACAAAGAGCTGGTTTTTTGAAAAGAGAAATAAAATACACAAATCCTTAGCTAGACTAAGAAAAGGAGAAATAAATAAAATAAATTAATAAATCAATTAAAATAAATAAATTAATAAATAAAATCAAATATGAATAGGAAGACATTACAACCAACAACACAGAAACATAGAAGACCATTAAAAATTATTATGAGAAATTATATGCCAATAAATTTGAGAATCTAGAAGAAATGGACAGATTCCTAGACACATACCCCTTACCAAGACTGAACAATGAAGAAACAGAAAACCCAACATCAATAACAAGCAGTGAGATGGAATCAGTAATAAAGAAGCCTCCCAGTATGGTTTGGGTATGAAGGGACCCCAGAGGCTCAGGTCCCCAATGCAACAATATTCAGAGATGGGACTTTGGGGAGGTGATTGGATCATGAGGGCTCTGATCCCATCAATGAATTAATTCATTGATGGATTCAAATTCTGATGACGTTATTGGGAGGTGGTGAATACTGCAGAAGGCAGGGTCTAGTTGGAAGAAGTGGATCACCCAAGGCATATCTTATCCCCATTCTACCCCCCACCACTACTTCCTGCTGCCACGAGATGAGCAGACTTCCTTTGCCATATTTCTGCCATGAGGTTCTGCCTCACCTCTGACCCACAGCAATGGAGCCCGGTGACCGTGGACTAAAACCTCTGAAATGGTGAGCCAAAATGAATCTATCCTTCTTTAATTGTTTTCTCCCAGGTGTTTTGTCACAGAGAGGAAAAGTTGACTAACATAACTATTAAAGAAAATATCAGGACCAGAGAGTTTAATTGGTGAGTTCTACCAAACATTTAAAGAAGACTGAATACTAGTTAGCACAGGGTTTTCCACACAAAGACTAGTTTTCAGATCAGAGAGCAAACACAGTTTTTGGTAAGTGAGGCTCTGCCACCTAACAATTACCATCTGTCACCATTATACATCCCATGTCTATGAATTTAAAAGGGCTTTGGAGCTTAATAACAAAGAGAGTATTTCTGAATTTCCTATTATATCTGAACTTTTACCAAGAAGCAACTTCAAGAATTTTATCTTCGTGCACACAACTGGAATACCACTCTCTTTTGTGGCACCTATCATTTGAGAAAATACTGTTTGCAGAGCTTCAAGCAGATGCTTTATACCAGTGGTTATATCAGTCCTAGTGCCCTCAGAAGACACAGAAAAATGGGAAGGTGCCATGGTAACTGAGGGTTGCTATGAGCATTTAGTGGGCAGAACCAGAGATGCTAGGCAGCTACAATGTGTGGGATCATCCCACATGCTCTCCAACTTCTGAATGCTCTGCCAAATATTCATATGAGTAGAAAAGTTTGTTTTTAATGATCTGAGCCCAGACTCTCTCTCTTTTATACATAAACACAAGAAATTTTCGCATAGCTTCAGTAAAGGCCAAAACTTCCAAGGAAGTAAAAGTGTAACGCAAGAGAATGTTGACTTTTCTTTTAGTTAAAACTTCACTAAGAATGGTTACCCATTTTGGAAAATCATTAAAGGCAATCTCATGGTGTTAAGAGTAGTCCGTGACTCATATGAGACAACTTTGTATTTATGATGTTGCATTCACAGTGATAGTGATTTGATCCATCTACAAAAATACACTTATTTAGTCCATATTTCATCTATTACAAATAAAATATATCAATATTAAGTATCAATATTTTATATCTTTGTCCTCAAATTAATAGCTAACAATATGCCTATTTTGTTAACCTGTTTTTCTCTAATGAAGCAATGAAACAATGAAACAATCAAGATTAAGTGGCCACTTTACAAAGAAACATGGTGTTAAGCTGGCAGAGATAGAGGATATGTCTGAGATATAGCATTCTGAAAAGTTGAAAACTGCCTTTGGAATGTTTAACACTTTTTTTCCCCCTTATCAGAAAGGTGATTTGTTTCATTCAGCATAATACAAACAATTGCAAAACATGGTAAGCCATCCAGTGTTAGAGAAAAATTACTCTTGCCACCAGTGTAAAAGGTCATTTGTATGAAGATGAACAGAAATCAAATTGAAATAATTTTTACCCTTTTAATGAGCAATGTTAGGGTTTTAAGAAGAACAGAGATGGCAAGAAAGATGTTGATCGATTGGCCATACGTGTTAACTTTTTGTTACTATAATCAAGAGACCTGATAAGAACAACTTAGAGGAGGATAAAATTATTTTGTCTCATGTTTTTAGAGATTTGGCACATGGCTGATTGACTCCATACTTAGGGTGTGAGGTGAGGCAGAACACATGGTGGAAGGAACTGGCTACAGAAAGTTTTTCTGTTCAAAACATCCAGGAAACAGAGAGAGTTTGAGGGCAAGGAGTCAGGGATAATACAATCCCCAGGGACCTACCCCCAACTGACCTGCTTCCTACTTCCTCTAGCCATGCCTTACCTGTCTTAGTCACCACCCACTAATTCATTCAAATTATTAATTCATCAAATGGACTAATCCACTGAATAGGTCACAACTCTCCTAATCTAATTATTTCACCTTGGAACATTCCTGCATTGTCTCACACAAGAGCTTTTGGGGACACCTCCTATGCAACCCATAACACCATGTAATGATTTGTACTCAAGTGAATTTCATTATAACAGCATTCTGCACAATAAAACTTTGTTGTGTGAATTTGTGACATTAATAATGAATAAAAAATTATAAAGGAAAATTATTTTCAAAAATACTAACAATGAATAGAGTAATTGAAACTCAAAAATTATTTTAGGAAAAAATATATCTGCTTCAATGTATCACTGTTCTATAATATGAAACGACATCTGTACTCACTGACAACATAGGTTTATAGGCAACTTAAAGAAGTATCGAGTATTTTTTCAATTCACTGTATTATTTATTGATACTATTTAGTCTGTAAGAATCTTACTGAAAAGACTTTAAAAATCACTCAATTATTTACTTGTTTGTGTATGTATTTACTTATTTTTGCAGTGCTAAAAATCAAACCAACCCAGGGTTTTTGAAAGTAGGCAAGAACTTTGCCATTGAGGTATACCCTGGACCTACTTTCATTTGAAAATTTTTATTTTTTATGTACTAAAATATACACAATATAAAATTTAGTATTTTGAGGGGGCATTAAGGGGGCAATGTTTGTAGAATAGTCACCATCTTATTTTTTTATTTTAAGCATTTGCATTATTTCAGATTTTTTTAAAATCAAAAAATAAGTGCTGCAATGACTTTTCTTTTTCCAGTGATGGGTACAGAACTAAGGGCTTACTGACTGCTGGGCAGGCGCTCTATAAATGAGCCACATCCCAGCTCTGCTATGACCATCCCAATTCTACAGTTGCTAATGACCATCCTAATTCTGCAGTTCTAATGACCATCCTAATTCTACAGTTGCTAATAAAGGGCATTTTATTCTTTAAACTGAATTCATTGTAATTCAGCTAGTTAAAACTTTACTAAGAATGGTTACCCATTACTTTATTTTTTGATGAAGAGGAGGCTAGATTCTAGAAATATCTTCAGAGTGAAATTGGCAAGACTTGGTGACTAATGGAGAAGACAGGAAGAAGGAAGCATCAAGGTAGGATCTCAGATTCCTCATTGAGATGACCAGGTGCCTGGTGGTGGCTGCAGGGAATACACAGACGTGAGGCAGGTTTATGGAAGATGGTAACACGATCTCAGTTTTAAGAGATAAAGATGAATTTTCATGAAGCTTGATATTCTGAGAAAACGTTTTTGGTTGTATCCAATCTCATCATGCCAACAGAAGTGAGTTGCTCAAGTCCAAGCTCTTTTTTTTTATGGCATTCAAAGTTCTTTACAGTGTGGACCTAACCTATGTGTCCTATGTCTTCCATTCTTTTTTAGACATACTTTATGTCAACCACACCAAACTGTACTCAAAGACATCTTCCCAAGCACCCCAAATTAAAATAAGGTATCTTAAATAACAGCCTCTACTATATTTTCCTTCATATTATTACTACACTTATTAAGCCACATAACTTTTGTGTAACAGTTTAATACTAGTCTACCCTACTAGTCTATGAATTGTATAAAGGTAGAAACTGTCTCTTCTGTGTGCACATTTTCCAAGCATTTATCTGAGCCTGCTTTATAAACACTCCATGCCCTTGAATTTCTCTGTACATTTGTACTAAGAGTTGCTTATCACTCAAAATACCTTGTAGCGATTTCTACTTACCCTTCAAAGACCCAGATGAAATGTCACCTTCTAAGTGGAACATTGTGCGACTCTCCCAAGTGGAATTAATTCTTCCCCGCCACATTTTCCCATAGCCCTTTGTGCCTATTGTTTTCATTTCTATCTTAGCACAAATCCTGTAGTCAATAATTAACTTACATAGACCATTTACCTAGCATGTGTGAAAACCAGAGTTGGCTCCCAGTCTGAAAAAATGATTTTTTCACAAGTATTGCTTCACCTAAAATAAAATCTCAAACTATTACCTCTACCCTGAGTGCCTGACTCTATTTTTTAAACTCTTGTTATCTATCATCACCTTGATATTCCAGATGACCCCCACAGAAAATTTCCAGATGCACAATTTGGAAATCCACCAGAAACTTTTTGCAATAGTCTAAGCAAGAAATGAGAAGGTTGAGAATTAAGGTAGTGGAAAGGGAGAATTAAAAGCAGATAGAAAAGACATTGCTGAGGTAAACTGGGAAGGATTTAATGACCCAAAGGATGAAGCTGGAGAGCTGGGTTTGGGGTTGCTAAGACTAGGGTTTATAGTATGGGAGCCTCAGTGGATGGGGGCAGGAAGAAGAAGAAATCAGGTAGAAGAAGGTATTTGAGATGATAAAGGCAAACATTTACTTCATATTTTGAGGTTATCGTCAGATTGGTTAAAGAGCAAAAGAAAACAAAGCTGGTATTGGTTAAAGAAGAGAAAGCCTTTCCTTCTCAGCGGGCATAACTTTACTCAGCCAGCAATCACAGCAAATCAATGCCCTGTTCCACTTCCCTACCACACCAGAATTATCTGCAGGAACTAGGGCAGGTGTGGGCTTGAAACTGCAGCTTTGGACACGGATTTGTTTCTTGAGCAACTCGTACACCACCATAAATGACACTGTTGCGCTGACTGGCCAGGAACAAGTTGTTACTTACTCTCTGTGCCTTAATCCTCCTATCTGTAAATCTGGCTAACGTGAAATTCTGAAATTTGGAGAGGTTCAACAAATATTTGTGGAGTGAAAAATGAACAACAGATCGAACAACCTCAGGAAAAGAAGGCACAAGGGCAGGGATTTTGGGGGAAAAAAAATTAAGGGAAAGCTCATTGGGGGTCCCTCCGTTTCCCAGGACATGAGGATCCACCTTGCAGTTCTTTGGAAGGTACCTGCTCTAAAGGGTGGGGCGACATCTTTCCCCTTGATTCACCTGTTGGGAATCTGGAGCTCGGGCTCTCTAGGCTAGGAGGCACCTAGGTGTGATGCTGCGCCTGACTCCTCCGGTCTCCTAGGCAACCAGAGCACTGCGGGGGTTTGAAGCTGGATCCTGGCTTGCAAAAAGCTGCCTTTCCGCTCTGTGACCTGTACCGGAACGGTACGGGATGGGTCGCTGCCTTTCCCTGCCCACACCAGGCTTGCTGTCCAAAGTCCTACTTGCCAGGACCTGACCCGAGACGAACCCCGGAGGGAGGTGCACCCGGAGGGACCTAGGGGCCTGGAGGGACTGGAGCTCAGAGCTCCAGGGTGCGTCTGAAAGCTCGGCGGCAGCAAAACCGCTTCTCCGGGGCCGCCAAGCTGGAGATGGAACTGGAGTGCCCTGGGGCCGGGGCCCCGGCGAGGACAGAGCCGAAGACCGTGGGGGTGTCCGAGCGGAGCCGCCGGGCCGCGAACGTGCTGCGCTGGTTCACCACCGTGATCCTGTTTGCCGCCTTCCTGGGGCTGGTGAGAGCTGGGGCTGCGACCCTCCCAGGCCCCGCGCGAGCAGGCGCCCTGCAGAGAACGTGGCCTTCCCAGTGGAGTCTCAGCTTTGCCACCTGCGCACAGTGTGACCTTGGGCACTTTTTATTAGTCTGTCCGAGCCTCAGTTTAATGATCTAAAACACGGGCACGTTTCTAATCATGGAGGGTTACTTTCAAATGCGAAACTGATTGCCTAACATGTTTGCCAACTGCAGCAAGCCTTGCTGGGTCTCCCCAGAGCACTGGAAGACAAAAGGGGTTGCCCAGGTCTTTAGCCACTGCCCTTCACACCCCAAATTATTCTGGGATTTCCTGTCCCTGGTGGTCTGACCAAACTTAATCAGCTGCTTAATTGTGCAGAGAAGTAAACAGACCACAGAGGAAAGTCCTTTCCAGATCACACAGCTAATTCAATGGTAGAGCCAGGAACATGTGTCTTACTCTGCCCACAATCCTATAGAAACCAAGCCTTCAGATACTCAAAAGTTTTTCTTGGAGCAAAGTGCAAGGCTGGAGGCATCTTTGGTCAAATTCCTGGGCAGTCCCTCAATTCACTATTTGTGGACACTTTCATCCCTTGATCACTGTGATACTGGGGAGCTGGAGAGGGGAGTCCTGTGATGAGTCACTTCTGGTCACTTGGCATCACAAAAACTCTGAGCCACAGTTGTTTTATGAAATGTTTTAAAGCCAGGAGAGGGAAGAGTGAGAAAGAAATCACTGCAGGTGCGCATGAAGTAGTTTGATTACAGCCAAAAGTCAGGCTTCATTTATTGTACCGGAAGCTTTCTTTGGCCCTGTGCACACCCTGATCCTCAATCCTGCTTGGGTAGGACACAGTGCCTCTGTACACAACCAGGTCCTCATTGGGGGATTATTCCTGCTTGGGCTGGAGGCACACTGTCAGTTTGCAGCAGAGTATTGCAGTGAGAATTATTCTTGAAATGTAAATGAATCAGAAATATATATTTTTTTTCTTAAAGGCATTAAGGAATTTCTCCTGAAAGCCAACTATAACCCTTAGTTCTTGCGAAAACCTATTAAAAAGAAAATGTCAGACAAGTCCATTTTAGCAGTTTCTTTGCAGAAAGGAATGATTCAGGAAGCAGGCACTACCTAAATCAGTAAAGGTTCAAAAAGATCCACCTAAGAAGGTGGGCAGGCAGTATCTACAGACACAATAAGGAAATGATATGAAGAAATATCTTGAATGGTTACAGGTTATTCAACCGCTCTGGGTGCACATTTTTGAGCAGTTTGCAGCATGTGTCAGGCTGAATGCTGGCTGCTCCCCAACTTGTTCCAAGAATATACTCTCAAGTTCCAGTGTGGACATATTGAGGAATGTTATCGTTCCTTACACCCAGAGACAGCTTTAGGCCAAATTTAATTTTAGAATTCTTCCCTTTCGGTCAGCCTCTTAATTTTGAGAGATTGACTGAAACCTTGAACACAGACACTTTGTTACCATCCTAATTAACCAATTTGGTCTAAATGGTTTTAAATTGGAATCCTCAGTTTTAAAGCACATATTACCAGCTGGGTGTGGTGGCACATTCCAGTCATCCCAAAGACTTGTGAGCCTGAGGCAGGAGAACTGCAAGTTGGAAGCCAGCTGGGGTAACTTTGTCAGATTCTGTCTCAAAATAAAAATAAAAAGGGCTGGGGTGTTCAGTGGTTGAATGTCCCTGGGTTTTGATCTTTTTTTTTTTTTTAATTTATTTATTTATTTTTTAAAAACTTTTTAGTTGTACTTGGATACAATACCTTTATTTTATTTATTTATTTTTATGTGGTGCTGAGGATTGAACCCAGGGCCTCGCACATGCTAGGCAAGCACTCTACCACTGAGCCAAACCCCACCCTTGATCTTAAAAATGGGGGGAAATTAGTTGGATGATTCTTTATGTTTTCTTCATGTTTTGGTTTACTGTTTGATGTACATGGAATGGAAGCATAGAAATAATTCTTGAGGGGATACAGCACCTCAGAGTGACTGTGGTGATGACTATCCAGAGGATAATAGGAAGAAATTTCAAAGTACTCTCCTTTGGTCTTTGGTTCTTGGATACACCTGTAACAGGTGTATCCAAGGACAGGTGTATAAGGTGTAACAGGTGTATCCAAGGACCAAAGACCAAACTGGATCAAAATCAAACAATCCAAAATTCACATAATAAAGGGAATTCAATGGTGTTTGAGTCCAGCTGGTCACAGTCTTTGTTCAATGCATGATGGCAATTAAGGAGCATAGTTGATTGGAAAATACCTTAAATAGGTATCCATATTTCTAAACAGAAAGACAAACTTGGGACAGCCAGGCTTGCCAATGACCATTCAGGATGGCTTCAAACAGCTGCTCTCAAGGTCACATCATATGTTCCTTTCTATTGAAAAGTTTCCTTAAAATATCCTGTGGGCAGTGTCTAGAGAAACAGCAGCAGTATCGTTGGCCAACGTTTTTTTTTTTTTTTTTTTTCCATGCTGGGGTTTGAATCCAGCCTCATATATGCTAAGCACATACCTCTAAGCACTGAACTTCATACAGCCACAGCCCTTAGCCACCTTTTTTTTTAACTTTAAAATTTATATTTCTGCTTTATGAAAACAAATATTATTCAAGTTTAAATTAATCCAAAATAAAAGAGTTAAATTAAAATATTTTAAAATCATGTTCAGAAATAAAAGATAAGGTGTTGGGGATGTAGCTTAATGGTAGAATACTTGCCTGCCTGCCATGTGTGAGCCCTGGGTTTGATCTCTAGTTCTTTAACTTCCCTGAGGGTGGGCGATGACTCTTTTTTTTTTCCTTCTTTTTCTTTTTTCAAGCTTAAATATTTATTTATTAGAACCTAGTAAGTGATGATTTTAAAAGCAGAATTTTCATCAAATTAACAATTCAGGATCAAAATACATTTAAAAACCCCATAAGTAAAAGATTATAAAAACAGCATGTCTAATACAAACTATAGAATGTCAGAATTTTAAGACATCCATATAGTATGTTATAGAACTAAAATGTTAATACACTCAGAAATATTATTAATTTGTCTAAGATTTCTTAGTTTATAAAATGTCTAGGTTGTCAATTGAAGAAATTTAGCTATGCAAGTAACAGTTACCATTTAAACAAAAATTATTTTTATGACAAAGAAACTTAGATAATTTTATGATATTCATTTGTAAAGATTTTACAATATTAAATAGGAACATTTCTAGGTTTATCTCCCAAAGAATGCACTTCACTTTCCTTTAACTCCTTTTTAAAAATTCTGTGAACCATCACACCTACTCATTATAGGCCTGCTGATAGCAAAGGCATGAACTATGTACTTTGATATGGTAGAAAAAACCATTTTAGCAAATTATTGCATATTTTCCTGGTCAATAAATAATTTCAAACTGAAAGCTAAGAATTTTTAAACCTCCACAGTGAACAATTTGTTTTTTTTTTTTACTTTGATAAGTTTGAATCTTGACAGAAAACAGTACAGGGTGAGGATATTTCACATGTGACAGGAAACACTGCAGGGAGAGGGTATTTTGTGGTTCTGGGGAGCAAACTCAGGACTTTGTGCACACTAGCCAAGCATTCTATGACTGAGCTACATCCCCAGCCTGATATTCATGTTTATGTGCAATTAATGATAGCCCTTTTGAAAAACAGAGTCAACAAACTTATATCTAGTATAATGAAAGCTTTCTATTTTGGGGGACAGAGATAATATTTAAAAATGCTCTGAATCAGAAATAAAGGCTTCTACCACATTCAACTGAACAATGTCAAAGAAGACAAAATGCATTTAAAAAACAATTTTGTAAATCTAGCAAATATGAGGTTGATGGTTTCTTTCTTTTTTTCACTTGCTCCAATTAGTTACACATGACAGCAGAATGCGTTTGGACTCATTGTACACAATGGAGCATAACTCTTCATTTCTCTGGTTATATACCATGCAAAGTCACATCATTCATGCAATCCTACTTGTATATAGGTTAATAATGTCCATCTCATTCCACCACCATTTCCACCCCCACATCCCTTCCCCTCTCCTCACTCCCCTCTGCCCAATCCAAAGTGTCTCCATTCTTCACTTGCCCCACCCCACATTGTGGATCAGCAGGTTGATGGGTTCTTAACTAAAATTAAGTAATTGCCAAGGTTCGTTTTTATTACAAACTTTTAAGCTATTTTATTAAACCGCTGTAGACCTCACTGTAATCTATTTAGCTGTGCATTAGTGAAAACCTGTTAAAATTCCTTATGTAGTAATTCTGAAAAAGTCTAGTCAAATAAGATCATTAAACTATTGAAAAAGCTTTGAAATATTGATTGCAGATTCCTTTTAGAGTTTGTTCTTTTCAGAATCTTCCATTTAAATTATCTTCACCAACCTGAATTCTGAAAAAAAAAAAAAAATTGTTTTAGCCAGTGCTGAATATAAAGAGTACTAGTATTACTTGAAAAAGTAAAATTCAAAAATATAACATACATCATGCATTTCATAATTTCTGCTGAAGTCCGGCTGGGCAAAATGACCCAGAGGTGACAAGCAACTTGAAGGTTGAAAGGGAACTACTTTATTGCGAGTGAACTCAGCGTGAACTGAGCGAACTCAAAGTAGTGAGCACCCAAGGTAGCAGGAGCCGCCTCTCTGCCGGATTGTAGAGGTACACATACCCAACTAATTACACACAGCTTAACTTAATTGACATCATCTAGACACAGCAGTCAGTCATTAAGGAATCCTCATCATCTTCATGGCTCGCTGGCATTGGCTCACAACCACTCCTCCTCGCATACTGCCAGGCGCCATCTTAACTTGGTTGTGGCCCTCATCAAATTTCAAGAACTAAAGTAAAAAAATAACTCATATATATGTATTGTTGTCTTTGAAACTTAACTCAGATTCCATCAGGCCTCAGCTAAAATCTAACATGCCAAAACACATCAGCCCTTGAGTAGGGAGGTGATTCTCTACACGTTCCCTAATGTTTGACATCCAGTTTCCTCTCTTTTACGTAACTATTCTAGGCATAACTCCTGAAGAACATGAACTAAGGGGTGATAACAAGATCATATTAGTGCATAAAAAATTTCCAGCTGAATAACTGTTCTTACTGTGGTTATGCTATGTGCAACATAAAACCTATACCATTTTCTTACGTTTGTCTACTTGTGGAAAAAAATTAGCCTGAATAAAATGTGAAATATATATCAGTTGGCTTTAAATGCAAAGATAATCTGGTTTTGGCTCAACTATATCATAACCAAAAGTCTGCTTTGATAATATCATATGAAAAAATTCTCATATGTACATGGGTACATTTCTTCATTAAAATTTTTCTTAAATATTTCTCAATGTATCTTGACAACTGATACACTTGATCTTTACAACAGAAGTAAAAAAAATCACACAGTAGAAATGATTTTGCTTTATAGCACTTTAGGTTTTCCATTGTTTTGTTTTTAGGAGTTAAAGGATATCACTGAACTGATACATTGCTTTCCATGGTCTGTGGGATCCATTGGAAGCTCTTGTTCTTCATCATTTTGCTTCAATTTGTAGAAATCACTGACTCTTATCATTAGTGGCCTGCTTTAATTTTTTGAATTCAGAGTTCACTCTCCAAGTTTGAGCCTGGAATTAAATTCTGAGGAGTACTGGAAGGGTTCTGTACCAGGGTTTCCATAGTGGTTTACGTGTGAACCTGGAGCCATATTTGGAGAGAGAGGTTGTCTTGTTGGAAGATGGGAGATTGCTTGATAACTTTCATGCTGAGAAACTAAACAGTGAGGATCACAGAGGTTCAGCCCATGGTCAGCTGACTCTATAGCTCTGGGGTGGAGGTGATGCAGAACATTATGGCAGGAGGCCATGGCTGAGCAAAGCAGCTCAGGATGTGGCTACACAGAAGCAGTATGATGCCTCTCTCTTACTTCTATCCAAGGCTTTGAGTCCACTTCAGGTAAACTGTTAGACAAACCTTTAGGAAAAGCTTGCTTGAAGATTACTTGTTTCAATACTTTTCTTTGAGCTCCATGGATTTACAATTCTCGGAGAATCTGGGGCATATTGTGTATGTGAGAAAAATGTGTGGCTTGGTACGAACTCTGGACAAATCAGTTGACAGAAACCTGCTTGTGGCATGTTTCTTGGAGGAGGGCCTGGGATTGATCATTTCTCTAGTTCTGTTTCCTTATTTTCTCATCCACAACTTCTACTTCTGTGTTGTCCTTTAGTGCCTCTAAATTCAGATTAAGGTTTTGTGGTGAGAGTCTGAACATGGTAAAATTCAGCAGTGAGGGAAATAGGTAAGAAACCTTGTTCAAAATTTCCAAAGAAAGAAATTACATTCCAAGTTTTCTATACTGAAGCTATGCTCAATTTGATGCTTAACATGCTTTTTAAGCAATGCTGCTTCCACAGGATATTCCTGTACACTCGTGCCTTCGTAATAGTAACACATCATTCTGATGTAAAGTTCTGTTTGAAATGGTTGGTCCATCCTTGCACCATGTTCTCAGTAACCATATGACTAATCAAAGTTCATTATGTTTAATTTCCCCTATTATTATGAGGTGACTGATTTGCTGTGGGTTAACATCTTGACCCAGGTCTTTCTTGAGGGTCTGATCTTACATCATCTAAGTGGAGTGGTACCCACTTGTACTAATTACAATTAGTCCAACATTCACTAATTCTCCTGGTGTTGGCCAATTTGCCTTATCACTGAAATCACTGGCCTTACTGATCTTGTTGGATTTCTTTGTGTTGAGTTTTCCTGTTTTTAGAATTTGGGGAGAAATGAGTGAGGCTGCCACCTTGCCAGCTGCCTTAGCCATATAAATATATATATTTATTTATCTATTTTTTATGTGGTGCTGAGGATTGAACCCAGGGCCTCACATGTGCTACGTGAGTGCTCTACTGCTGAGCCATGGTCCCAGCCCCTTAGCCACCTCTTAAATGACTATATTGTAGTGAACCAAAATCAAGGGAAATTTAAGCTCAGCATTTAGTTTTGTTCAGCACCACATACAAGCCCCCTATATCAGTGAAAAGTGATCTAAAACTAAGATTTGTTCCACGAAGTGTTTTTTGTTGAACATGTTATCATCCACCTTGCAGAGACTGGCTTGTACCTTTCTCAACCCATGAGGTCTCACTGGCTTCAACATCCAAAATTTCCAGCAACTTATGTGGTAGCTTCAAATTCCAAACAATCCATACCCTACTACTGCCAAGAATGAGCATCCAGGACCCTATTAGCAACTTTCATAGTAGAGATTAACATGTTTATCTCCTTCAAGGTTGGTATAATTTTGGATGTTGACTGCTTTGATCTTTGATTATGGGAGGTATGGGGAAGCTTTTTTTTTTTTTTAGAGAGAGAGAGAGAGAATTTTTTAAAAAATATTTATTATTTTTTAGTTTTCAGCGGACACAACATCTTTTTTTTTTTTTTTTTATATATGTGGTGCTGAGGATTGAACCCGGGCTGCATGCATGCCAGGCAAGCGTGCTACCACTTGAGCCATATCCCCAGCCCTATGGGAAAGCTTTTGAGGAGATAGGAGAGAGCCAGGTGAATAGCAAGATCCAAACCAGTGAGGAGTCCAAACAGAGCAGACAAATTCTCCACAGAGCCCTTAGAGACTGGAAAAGAGGGCCAGCTAATGGCATCTGGCTAAATTTATTAACTTGCTAAATCTGCAAAGCTATGAACAGGTCCAGTGGAAAATTTTTTGAGTTCCCCTTATGCCACCATGTAAGTGTGCATGATCTCATTTAGTGGAAAGAGGCATTACTGGATTTAATGCAGTGACATCATGCATGCAATGTCTTGTGACCATATAGGTAATCCCTAGGTGTTATGTACTCAAAACATATTTTGCAGACATCACCCCAATAAGTTTTCTATATTGGTAGAGACATGTCATGAACTGGAAATATCAGGGTAGTATTTCAAACAATCATAGAAAGCAAGGAGTAGTGATGTCCAGAATATCAAGGACTGCTTCCCCTCTTCCTTTGTGGTTTCAAGGTGAGTCACTGGGAACACGGGGCAGCACTGGAATAATGGAATTGTTTCCTGATTTGGGAGCATTAGCCCACAAACCCAATAATTGCTCTGAGTTTTTGATAGAGCATTATCCTTTGCTAAAGTCATTTACGTTATGGTCTGGTGTATTTTTCTGTAAGCAAAAGGAAGGGATTAGTCCAGCAGGTAATAGAGGGAAAAGGGAGAAAAAAAATAAGTCTTTCAGGATGGTGGAGAAGTTTTGATCCTAGATCTTGGGAAAGCTGTCCACATCTAGGATGCCCTCTGCCTCTGGGGAGAAACCCCCTTGGTCAGCTTTACCTTAAGGTCCCCAACAGGTGTCAGTGTCAGGAGTCTGGAGGGGTGCCACTGAGTTGAGAGATGTAGATTTCAAGACTCAAGGCCTTGAAGTTCTGTTGTAGAGAGGAGCATGGCATAGTTTCTTCTAACAGTCATTTCCAAAATATTGCTGTCATTTCCAAACACTCATTCTCGAGTTCTTAATCATGGAAGTTCTGGTTGTCATCACATGGTGGGACATGAAGAAAAACAAGCTTTCACAATAATGCATTAAGTCCTTGCACTGTGGAGTCATGTGAGAGTTTATGGAGTGGGAGGTATGTGAGGTTCTATTCCTGGGGGATGGGCCTCAGCATCTGCTTCTCAAGGGGTCCGTCTTTGTTTTCCAGTAGGAATGAATCCAATTGCCATCAACTGGTAATACTAAGGCAATCCAGTCTATTCATTGAAGTTTTGTCTAATGTCATTGTGTCTGTAGCATTGTTTTTTTTTTTTTTTAAGCTGTCTGACATCTTGTGCAGAGCAATCTGTTCTTCTCTCACTGGAGATTGCTCCAGGAATGCCTTGTACAGAAAACACATTTTCTCGTAACTGTAGCTACTGTTACAGCATCAGCCTGTCTCCATGGGAAAGTTTCTATATAACCAGAAAATGTGCACTGAAGGTGACAAGTGAATGAAATCTGTCATTTCCAGCATGTATTTCTTATGGCTTTTATTTTCTTACCAGAACCATAAACTGGATAAAACCCAACATGGATTATAACCAGGTGGACAATTTTAGAATCATTACCCTACTGATGTTTGGTATTAATTTGGATCATTTCATCTCTTCCATGATGAATCTTGGAGTACAGAGATTTTAATCATGGCAGCTATGAAGACTCAGCAAGGACAAGGCAGCCATCCAAGTGCTTCATGAGTACACGCTTAGCAATGGATTTATATCCTCTTAAGTACCAATTTGTTTCTACAGTCCAGGTGTAGAAACTTGTGTCACTCTTATTGGAGTTCATTCAAATTGAATAACTTCACAATTTTAATACTGGTTGAATTAGCAGAAAAATATACCAAGACATTTCCTTATTGTGCTTGATTTTGGGTTAAACATCAGCTTCATGTTTATTAGCCAGTCAGTTTCTTTGTTAAAATTCTGATAACCAAGGAATCACTTTCTTTCCTTCCTAATTTTCTTTCTTCCTTCTTTTTCTTTTGGTCCTGGGGATTGAACTCAGGGGTGTTTTACCACGGAGCTATATCCCCAGCCATATTTTTAAATTTGAGACAGGGTTTGTTATGTTGCTTAGGTTCTCACTAAATTGCAGGTGCTGCCCCGGAACTTGTGATCCTCCTCCTCTGCCTCCCAATTCACTGGGATTATAGGTATGTGCCACTGTGCCTGAGTGATCTTTTAAATTTTTTTTTAATATTTATTTTTCAGTTGTAGTTGGACATAATATCTTTATTTTATTTATCTCTGTGTGGTGCTGAGGATCGAACCCAGGGCCTCACACATGCTAGGCGAGTGCTCTACTGCTGAGCCACAACCCCAGCCTTTACTTAAGCAGATAATGCTTTCTGCTGACTACAAAACTCAGTAGCCAAACTTACTAGAAGCTCCCTTTGCTTTGTGTCTGATTGGCTTATCACCTTATAGAGTTCCACGAAGTCCCCAAGCATTCAATTGCCCAGCAACAGCATATCACAGGATCCAGGCAGAATCCTGAACAGTGTTCAGCTGGGTCAGCAAGGTCTCAACCACTGAGTGGCTAGGATGGGGCCTGCCCTTGGCCAACTTCACCATACTATGTAGAGCAATCTTTAAAGTGGCTGGCCACTTGAACTATCATTCTGACTACAAAGCACCAGAAGGGATTCTAGGCCAAAGTCAGAATCTTGCTCCAGTGCCCAAAGCTCCTGCTCTTGGACTGTCATATCCGTTAGGATTCTCACTCCATGAGCAGCAATGCCCCTGTTATGATAGGTTATAGCATTCTTGGGCTAATTTGACCAAGTCAGAAAATCTGGAGCTATGCTGAGCAATGTCTGCTGGTGATGCTCCCTGATAGTGAGCAAAGCACAGGAAATATCCCTAGCTTTAAGTCATCATATGTCCAGAGGGCACATTCACAGAGTGGATGTTCTCCCTACTTCAAGTATGCAGTGTTTTATTGGCAAGGAATTTCAAATCTTAAATAGCAGGTCTCTTTACTGCTTTACTGGGATCATTCTTCAATACTCCATCAGAATCTGAATTTGCTCAAGTGTATCAACCAAGGATGAAGATGTAAGCAGAGTAAAAAGTGTGCAAGGGAACAGTCACCATTTCAGTGGAAGGATAGGACAGGACCAGCTATTATAAAAGCCAAGGAGCCCTGGAGGTCAGAAGTGCATCATGCTGCATGTGCTGGAGGATGGGGATCAACTTCAGCTTCAAGTCTACTGGTGTAGGTAAACCTTGAGTCTTTTCCCAAATTTTTGTTATAAATTCCTATAGCAAGAGAAGTTGGCAGCAGGAAAAACTGCAGCTTAAATGTCTACATTATCATGTGAATCCAAACTCTGACGAATACAGGGCTGAGCATTCTTCCCCTCAGGAATTATTGATGCCAGACTTCCCAACAACAGGAGTGTTATGGCGCTTTCCACAGGATTATTACTATGCATCACAGGGAACATTCTCTTCACAAATTAATTTAGAATCTTCTCCATATGGTTCTCGCTTTGTTGTGTAACTTTAAGAACACAGAGCCTCAGGAAATTGCTTCCAACTCTGAAAACATCAGATAAATTTAGGAATTCAGAAAGGATGAGAATAGAGAATAGAGGCCTTTGAGAAAAAAGTCTTGCTTCACTCTGTCTACTATTTTTGACATGTGTTAGAACTTTGTCCAGTTTCATTAAGAGCAGGGTTAGTGTCCAGTTCCTGTCTGCTATAGCTGGCATCATCTGCCATGGAAGACTGAGTTGAGTTTGACACCATGACCTGAATAGTGAATCCACTAGCTGGGTCAGAAAAGTGGCAAACTCGGCCCCAGCACCTCCGTCTTCTTCCACTGCCTTCTTGCAGATTTTCCCTCTGCATCCAGTCAAACCAGGTTTCACGCACATCCTGGAATCATCTTAAAGTTACCATGCATCTGCACTTGACAGAGTGCAAGAATGTCATTGAACACCAAACTGATAGTGGCTAAGGAGAGCAGCAGATAGAACAATTAACTCCGGGAATAACTGGACTTAAAATGGATATGTTTAAAATCATACGGAACTTTATTAACCACACTGATGCCATTGACAAGAAAATATGATTATTCTGTTGCATGCAACAGTTTTTCTGTGTGTGTGTGTGTGTGTTACCATCTAGGGGTATCGGGTTTGTTGTCTCCACTCAGTAAAGAATTGAAGAACAGGACACAAAGATAACAACCAAGTAACAGATTTATTGAGAGAGCAAAAGTTATCAGTAACAGACTTCTCCAAAGAGAAGGGGCTCCTGAGCCAGAAGTCCAGTGGGGAAGTTTTGGATTGTTCTCTTTTTAGTCCCTGGAATTTCCTCTTTTTCTTATCTCCTCCCTTCTCCACACTCTTCACACTATTGTTCATTGGTGTCCCCAATGTTCATGCATCTATTTTAGTTTTTCTGTTGGATCCCCTGCTTAGGGGCACTAGTGTGGAAGTGTTCATCTAATTGGGTCCCCTGCTTATGTACACAAGCATTTCCATCAACCAGGAAGTTGTCTTCATTGGAAGGCCCTCTCCATACTTCTTTGATCTGGACCTGCCCCTGACTTTCTCCCTCACCACCTTTCCCTGGCTATCTATGCCCTTCTACATCTCCCTCGTGTGTGTGTGTGTGTGTGTGTGTGTGTGTGTGTGTGTGTTTAATAAGTATGGGTCCTTGTTAAGTTGCCCATGCTGTCCCAAACCCCTGGGCTCCAGTGATCTCCTGCCTCAGCCTTTGGAGTGGCTGGGACTCCGGGCACATGCCTCTGTGCCAGGCTCTTACATGCAACATTTATAATAATAATTAGAACTATGACTGGGATTGTGGCTCAGCAGTACGAGTACTCGCCTAGCACATGTGAGGCCCTGGGTTCGACCCTCACACCACATATAAATAAATAAAAGTATTGTGTCCACTTAAAATAAAAAAAAAATTAAAAAGAACTATGACTTATGATATAATACAAGCACTATTAGATTTCTAGGTATTTCATATAGTTTCTGAAACACATCAATAAAATATCCAATAAACATAACTCAATGAAATTTTAGCATTACTTATTATTTGACACTGCTTCCTATATAATCCAATATATTGAATAAGTCCAATTAGTTCAATATCTCTTTTTATAAAGAGAGAGATCCTTTTGAGATATGCAAGGGCACATTTGGAAAATTAACTTCAGGACAAGAAAAAGACTTAATTCAAAATTTGATTTTGTGAAGTTCTTCAAAAATATCAAAGGAGGGCTGGGTTATGGCTCAGTGGTAGAGCCTAGCATGTGTGAGGCCCTGGGTTCCATCTTCAGTACCACATAAAAATAAATAAAATAAAGGTATTGTGTTCAACTACAACTGAAAAATAAATATTAAAAAAATTAAAAAATCAAAGGTTTAAAACACTTGGTCAAAATAAGATCAGAGATCATCACACTTAACCAAAGTGATATTAACACTTCAAAGACAAATACAGAAAATTACAGTGATTGAAAAACCTTAGTTCTTTTAACAAAGAGAACTCTGTTTTTAAATGATCAGAAACCTAATAAAGAAGCACAAGAAAATAACACGAAGCACAAGATTATCTTGGTAAAACTTAGATTCTTTGCCATTTAGGCCAATTACCTTAAATGTGAGAACAATCCTTCACAATTTTCAATTAAGAGTTGACCACACTAATTTGAGGCAGGAAGATTGCAAGTTCTAGGCCAGCCTCAGCAACTTAGTGAGACCTCAGCAATTTAGTAAGACCGTGTCTAAAAATAAAATTAAAAAAGGCCTGGCTATGTAGCTCGGAGGTAAAGTACCCCTGGGTTCACTCCCCAGCACATAAATAAATAAATACCTGATCAATACTCAAAAAAAAAAAAGTTGGTTTTTTTTTTTTTTTGGTTTCGTTTTCATTTTTGATATTAAAGATTGAACCCAGGGTCACTTTAACACTAAACTACAGTCTCAGACCCACTTTCTGGAAAAAAAATAAATTTGACACAGCTAAGTGGTTGTGTCTGGCCTTGTAGCCTTGAATTTGTAATCCTTCTGCCTCTGCCTTCTAAGTCCCAGGCATGTTTCACTGCATGTGGCTAAAACCTTGTTGTTTTGATAGTAAGGACCAGATTCTAGTTTTGCATTGTAACTTAGATAGTAATACTCAAGTTTTAGAAAAACTTCTAAATAATTCCTTTTTTCTAATGTTAGCTTGGTCACACATAGAATTCCTTTCACACAATTCATCTTCCATAATCCTTCTACAATGTTCTTAGTCACTCATTCTATTAACTTCAGTTTTGTATGTCAATTGGAATTTACATTCCTGCATATCTACCGAACACTGAGAAGCAATCTGTTTTAGTCAGATTTTTCTGCTGCTGTGACATAAAGACCTGACCAGAACAATTGTAGAGGAAGAAAAGTTTAGTTGTGGGCTCACATTTTTAGAGGTCTCAGTCCACGGACAGCAGGCTCCATTCCTTGGGGCTTGAGGTGAGGCTGAACATCACTGATTGGCAGAAGGAAGCAGCTCACGTGATATTCAGAAAGCAGAGAGGGAGACTTCACTGTGCAGATACTACACATACACCCATAGCCATGCTCCTAACGAACCCCTGCTTCCAGTCACCACTCAGTTAATCCCATAAGGGATTAATGCGCTGATTAGGTTAAAGCTATAACCCAATCATTTCTCCTCCAAACCTTCTTGCATTGTCTCACCTCATGAGGTGAGCAGCTCTGCTCCACCATGTGCTTTCTGCATAATGTTCTGTCTGGCCACAGGCCTAAATGCATGAAACCAGTGACTCTGGGCGGAAACCTCTGAAACTGTAAGCCAAAATGAATATTTTCTTCCTTTGATTTCTGTCAGGTATTTTGTCACAGCGATGAAAAGCTGAGTAACATCCCCCCTCCCACTTTTTTTTAAACTGGAAAAAGCCACCACTTAGATGGACATAATTTTAATCATTGTAAGTAAAAAAAAAAAAAAAAAAAAAAAAAAAAAAGCTTTTTTTGTCTTTTTAAATTTTAGGGACTGGGTGTCGCTATACTGGGACCCACCTTTCAAGATTTGGCACGGAATGTAAACAGAAATATCAGCAGTCTTTCACTAATTTTTGTGGGCCGTGCCTCTGGATTTCTTTGTGGCTCTATGATTGGTGGAGTTCTTTTTGACTGTATGAATGATTTTTTACTCATGGGTAAGTAAATGCTGATTTCTGCTTGTTTGTTACTATCATTGCATTTACAATATGGCTCTACATAGGAAAACAGTAGCCTGCGGAGTGAAATGGGTGACACTTGAAATGGGTTGTGTTTTGGTGTCCTCTGTGGAACTGGGTTTCCATGGTCCTGCTCTCACCTTGGCAGTTCAGGGGAATCTGTGCTGGGCCCTCTGGAAACTCAGATCAGCCCTCAGGTGTGTTAGCGATGCTTAGACTTCCTGACCTTGACTGTAACTTAGGTACCATTTTACTGTAATTTAGGTTCATTCCCTGGTTGTCCAAAAGGTCTGCTCATCAGGGTGTAGGGCAGATCTCCTAGGGCCACAGACATTAGAAAGAGCTCCTGGAACCTGCCCAGGCTCTATGGACTCCAAATTGAAAATAAGAGAAAAGGGATGGTGAGTGAACTGAGGTAGGCTACATTTTGTCCCTTCTGCCTCATGTCAGTGATGGCCCCAGAATGTAAATAGATGGCAAAGCTTTTATCATACTCCTTTTTGGATGAATTGACACATTTTTTAAAAATCCAGATTAATGTGATAAAATTCCTCTGGAAGCAAGGAGAATCATTTATTGCTGATGAATACATAAAGAAGCTCTTTTAATTCCAAAGCAGGTTGAAAAAATGTATTTCTGTCCATATTTCTCAAAATTATTAGTACATTCCTACTATATTGATTGCATTTTCCTTTTGATTTATTGAACTGTTAACTTCTACTTAAAAATTCTTTAGTTTTTTTAATATATGAAATATTTAAGTAAATAATTTTTGGCCTTTCTCTTTTGCTATAAAACTTTATAGTATAATTTATAGTCTCGTTACTATTAGTGCTGAATTATATTCATGTCATAGAAATTTACATTTTGTAGTCTACAAGCCAGATAAGGTTTAAATGAAATAATGTCTTGTAAGAACTTCTGCAACCCATGATTCATGGGTTCCCATAGGTAAATTCCTAATTACACACTTTAAAAAATATATTTTTTTAGCTGTAGATGGACATAATATCTTTATTTTTATGTGGTGCTGAGGATTGAACCCAGTGCCTCACACATGTGGGGCAAGCGCTCTACCACTGAGCTACAACCCTAACCCATGATTATACACCTTTAATTTGATCTTATTTTGCGCTGGAAGTGATGACCATAATGGATACTCTTTTTTTTTCTTTTTCTTTTCTTTCTTTTTTTATTTTATTTTATTTTTTGGGGGGCTCCAGATATGGAACCCAGGTGCACTTTACCACTGAGCCATATCCCCAGCCCTTTTTATTTTTGTGGTTTGAGACAGGGACTTGCTAAGTTGCTGAGGCTGACTTTGAACTTACGAACTTCCTTCTTCAGCCTCCTGAGTTGCAGGGATTACAGGCATGTGCCACAGTGCCTGGCTTCACACCCATTTCTAAATAGTTGCTTTTACCTTTTCTTCTCAGGGATGTCAATGTTAGCTACTACAGTTGGTCTTTACATTATTCCTTTGTGCAAGAGATCAGTATTACTGATAGTCATGATGTCTGTCCTTGGCACTTCAATAGGTGTTCTGGATACAGGTAAGTGAATTCTTCAGTGTCACCTCTGGGAGAGCAGATAGTATTAAACTATCACTTGCTAATAGAAGGGAGATCAGTAGAGTACAGCAAGTGAATCAGGGAGAGGGAGGAAGGGAAGGAAAGTGAAGGTACTGGGGAACGAGATTGATTAAATTATATTATGTGCATGAAAGTATATGACATAAAGAATCCCACTAGTATGTATAATTATAATGAACCAATAAATTTAAAAAAACTGTAACTTGCAATGCTCTTGAAATGACATGGGCTTTCTGAATGGGTCATTCAGAATCACTCTTCTATCAATTATTCTTGCCAGTTAGGGTATCAAATTTTGAGCGGCCAAATGTAAAGTGAACATAAAGGATTTTGTTCTGTGGGAGATTGTTGATTTATATTATCTAAACAGGGAAGGACACCTTCCTGTGGCTAATTCCAGTACAGAGAAGCAAGCTTTCATTTTGTGATAGATTTTTGTTATTGTAGCATAAGGGATTGATGTTTCGCTAGGATAAAACAGTTTTAATTGTTTGAATTAATCACTATCTCAGATTCAGTGAAGTTTGGAACCCTTATTTGGTGGTGAAAGAAAAGAAGAAGCCATTCAATTTAAACTATACCCTTGTTTTTGAGCTGAGAGAAACCTGTATTGTATATACCTTGGTTTCCTTTCTTTTCCCTCTCAAAGTTTCCTGCCCCGCTGCAGTCCAGTTAATCCATGGGTCATCAGTGACACAGGTGATGTTTATTGAGGGCCAAATCCAGCTTTGAAGGTCCACCTTTCCATTCTAATGTTATCAGATACGGCAAGGAAATATTTTATATGTCAGGCTTAGTTTGGATGTTAAACTACAGGGTAGAATTATACATTCATCAGAAAATATCTGATCTTTAAAAAAGGAAGCCAAACAATTGATGCTTCCAGTCTTTCACTTTGCAGGTGTCCAAACAGGGTGAATGCAGATGCTAAAAGGTGTTCTTGTTCCCTGTAACAGGCATACTAGAATCCTACAGTATTCGGGTTCCTCAAAGTGTATTTTGCATCTGGTTTATACATAGGTAAATGATGTTCTTGAAGTGACTACCAGTTCCAAGAAAAAGAAAGCTTTAGTAATTGGCTACTATCTGATGGTCATATTTGTCTAGTAAATACATATATATTTTAATTATTTAGAAATAAATAGGTGAATAAGCATTATTTCCCAATACAGTGTTAGCACTGTTTTATGAAAAGCTTTGGCTAATGTGCTTGGAGGTAGTGGTTTATCAGCTTATAGAATTCCAGCATGCATGAGATGTCATACACTTAGCTCTCTGGTGGTATTGGGTTAGAGTTCCCCAATCAGAGAACTGGGTCAGGTGTCATGTTCGATAACTCTGTATATTGCAATGTGCAAGCCACATGATACAGACTCAGCCTTCTTTTCTTAATTACCTTTTTCAGTGTTACTGTGTTTAACCTAAATCATTTCCCCATCTTTCGTTGGCAGGTGGTAACATCCTCATTTTGGCTCTTTGGGGGGACAAAGGAGCCCCACACATGCAGTCATTACACTTTGGTTTCGCCTTGGGTGCTTTTCTGGCTCCACTTCTGGCTAAATTGGCACTGGGTACCCCAGTGTCTGCTGAAAACCACACAGAGCCTGCCTTTCAGCCTCCAGCCACCAACGGATCATCTGAAGCTGACTCAGCCCCTCTCTTTGGATTGCCTGATGACATGAATCTATTCTGGGCTTATGCTTTTATCGGTGCTTATATTTTCATAGTGTCTCTCTTCCTGTTTGCTCTGTTTTTTAAGAAAAGCTCAAGGCAGGAAAGAGCAAAAGTATCTGCTCAGGCATATCGAAGAGCTGAATATCACAAGACCCTTCTCTGCCTCCTTTTCGTGTTCTTCTTTTTTTATGTTGGAGCAGAGATAACATATGGCTCCTATATTTTCTCCTTTGCCACCACCTATGCTGGCATGGAAGAAAGTGAAGCCGCTGGGTTGAACTCCATCTTCTGGGGGACCTTTGCAGCCTGCAGGGGTCTGGCGATCTTCTTTGCTGCATGTCTACAGCCAGGCATCATGATTGTGTTGAGCAACATTGGCAGCCTGGCTTCATCTTTATTTCTGGTGCTTTTCAACAAGAATCCACTTTGTCTCTGGATTGCCACTTCAGTGTATGGGGCCTCAATGGCAACCACGTTTCCCAGTGGTATTTCCTGGATTGAGCAGTACACGACCATAAGTGGGAAATCAGCAGCCTTTTTGGTAATTGGTGCAGCCCTGGGAGACATGGCTATTCCTGCAATAATTGGAGTTGTTGAAGGACAATATCCAGACTTGCCTATTGTTCTGTATTCCTGTTTAGGATCAGCAATATTCACTGCTGTTATATTTCCTGTGCTGTATAAATTAGCCACCTTGCCTCTGGATCGCCAGCGAAAAGCTAACAGAAAGAGTGAGGGCAAGAAAGCTGTGCCCTCTAGTTCTAGGTTATAAAAATAGAATGAAGAGGGGGATGCATAAAAATGGAATGAAATGGTTTTTGAAGTGTTTTGGAATGAATGACACAATGAGTCATCCTTTAAAAGGGATGTGGAAATATTTTGATACAGCCCACGGTCAGTCTCCAATCTCTTCCAATCTCTTCAAATGTGCTAACCTTTGCATCTTCTGCAATTAATACTGGTGATTCCCCTATGAAGCACCTTGCCAGAAGTCAGGACAAAAAAGGGGCAAACACTTAGGGAAGATGGATTGTTTATGTACTGCCCTGAATAATTACCACTTTTAAAAAAGTCAGTCACAGGAGAGCATTCACAGATTTTCAACATGCTCTGGGGACACTGAAATAGGATGTCTGTTCCATTTGCAGCAAATGCTAAAAAGTTATGAAATGTTGCATACTTCCCAGAGTCTTCCATAAACTACCAAGTAGTATCTAGTCAGGAGACTAGTGTTTGGCATAAAGCTGATTATAGTAGTATCTAGGCAGGAGACTAGTGTTTGGCATAAAGCTGATTAAGTAATATTTTATAGTCTATACCTTTCAGAACGTGCCAAGAAGCCATTTGTTTGAGAACTTGGATAATGTCCTAAAAGAGCAAAATGAGGGAGGAATGGATTGGATTTGCTGTGTAAATTTCCAAGCATCCGTAACCCTGGAAAGTTCAGTAGTTTCATGAAAGAACATCTTTGGCGGAATAAATGCTTTTATTAATTGCTTTACCTTACCTGTAGGGTTAGACCAAAGAATGCTATGGACTCACTTGATTTTTGATTTCCATGAAGAGAACACAGCAGGGCCCAGGAGACCTGGCTCTACACCGAGAGACTTAACATAGGTCTTGTCTATCATGTCCTGATCTGTGATTCGAGAAATGAAAATGAAATGATTGCCTAAGAAAATCCATAAATTTCCAAGTTCCTACAACACATCTCCTAAATTAACCCATGTGTCAGTCCATCCTTTGTTTTTAATGAGAAATGAAACAAAAAATTTTAAGTATATGCTACCAATAATGAGTAGGTTCCAATTTAATATACTTAATTCTAATATATTATTTGAATAAATTTTTTGAAGAATAACTTTTTGGTGCTGAATTTAATTGATCCTAAGACATTCATTTTTACCACACTTTTAAAATCTCTGACATCAGGATATACCTCCCAATCAATGATCATTAATATTGTTGCAAAATTAGTTCCATGTTCCCCCTATACATATATAAATATATAATAATGCTCTATTTTACAATCACTATCTCAGATTCAGTGAAATACAGTAATTCTTTCCATTATGGAGATTAAAGAGTTTTGCAGAATTTTCTTTTGTGTTTTTGTTTTTGCATTGGTGGGAATTAAAGTCCTGACCTTTTGCATGCTAAATAAGCACTCCACCACTAAGCTATCCCTGCTCTGAATTAAAGTTACTTTTATGTGTTAATTTTCTCTCCATTTATGTTAGGGGGGATGTGGCAACACTATTTTGATTTCAGAAGCTGTTTCAAAGTTGGCTGCAGTAGAGCTGCGCACAGGGTCTTTCAAGGCCTTTACCTACCTCAGAAGCTGAGTCTGGGCTAGTTTCAGGATTGGATCTTCACTCATTTTTGAGTAGAAATCACATAATAAGCTCTGCAAACCAGCCATCGAATTTAATTTACAGTGAGGCACAGGGATTGGACTACTTATGTCCCCTGTATAGGGCTCCCCCTCTCTGGGTTGGAAGTACCTGAGAAACGAGAGTAAAGAGGAGAAGGTGGCTTGGTGTCCAGGCAGCCAGATGAGAAAGGCATATCCCCATGAGCAGGAAAAATTGGTGTGTCTATCTTCTGATAAATGACTAGAATTGATGAGAGATTTTGGTTACTTCTTTCCAAGTTTTATGCTAAGTCACATGTGATTTCCATCTGATTGCAGGATGTTTGTTTTCTTGTATCCAACTTCTATAAATTTGCTTTTAAAGAAAAAATTGGTTTCGTTGTCTTAATGAAACACAACACCTTTCTTGACCGCTGCCCATTCACCTTCCATGCCCAATACAACGCTGGTTCACGCTAAGAACCTAACAACTTTGGAGAAGGCTGATGGAAAAGTTAACACCAAAGAGCCTGGTGTTACCTTACCCTTAACCTGAGCTTGGCAACCACCTCTGGTCCATTCACAGCTTTCCTCAGGCTGTCGGGTCTTAGTAGTAGTTGTTTAGCTGCCAGGAAACTCATTACCACAGGGATTCTACTGCCCACCTCAACTTTTAGAACACAGAAAATGTAGCCAAAGGAAAGAAGCATGTTAATGAGAATGTGGCAAAATTGGGAAATCGACACCAGAAAATTTACTGGATTAGACAATCCAAAATGTGAATGGCTATTGTGTTAGTCAGCTTTGTTTTACTATAACAAATATCTGAGACAATCCACTC
Source organism: Callospermophilus lateralis (assembly GCF_048772815.1). Taxonomy (NCBI): domain Eukaryota; kingdom Metazoa; phylum Chordata; class Mammalia; order Rodentia; family Sciuridae; genus Callospermophilus; species Callospermophilus lateralis. Next base: position 54,417,262 of record NC_135310.1, on the reverse strand, counting down.
AAAGAGAAAAGATTTACTTTGGATCATAGTTTTGGAGTTTCCAGTTCACGACTGCTTTTGGGCGGGTGGGGGGGGGTAGTGCAGCACATCATAGCTGGAGCATATGATGGAGTAAAACTGCTCACCCTGTACCCAGGAAGCAAAAGAGAATGAGAAGGGGGCCAGCATCCCAAAGTTACTTTAAGGCACACAGTTTCTATGACCTAAAGACCTCCCACTAGACTCCATTTCTGAAAGACTCTGCCACTTCTAATAGCTCTGCTCTAGAGACTGACTCTGTAACATGTGGGCCTTCTGGGGACTTTTAAGATCCAAACTATAGTATTTATCCCTAACCCCAAAAGGTTCTTGTCCAACTCACTTTCACCATCTGTCCATTCACCCAATATGAACTTGCAAAAAGTTCCCAAAGATGACTGTCCCAGTATTGTTCAATATTCCAAGTTCAGAATGTCCTCTGAGAATAAAGGCAAACTCTTAGGTGTGAGCCCTTGTATATATGAAAAAGAAAGTTACATACTTCTATGATACAATGGTAGCACAGTCACAGAGTCAATCTTCCCTCCAAGAGGAATAGAAAGAGGGATTGGATTAAAACAAGACCTGAACCCAGCAGGGAAAACATTACATCCTACAGGTCCATGTCCAGCATACAGGGTACACTGGGGCAGGAAGTGTGCTCCCATGTCCTGGACAGCCATATTCCTATGGCATTGCTGTTTTAGCCCACGTGACCACTTTCTTGGCTGGCTCTATTTAAGGGAAGCCTGCAGCTTCCCTTGGCAGGCATTTCAGGATTCTGGCATTGACTTTCCTGTGGTCTCCATTTTAGTTTTGCCTTCATCCCCACAAATCCATGTATTGCCCTCCAAGGAGCTGCTTATAGGGACTGGCACCTGTCACATACTACCCTGCTTCCCAGGGTTTCCTTTGAAATATTGATAGAGGGCTCCATTACCCAATAACTCTCTTATTCTGCTTGCCTGAAAAACCAGCACCATGTGCATAAGGCTGAGGTCTATCACCATAGACCCACCTGATGGGCCCACATGAACCACGACTGCAGTGGCCTCTGAGTGTCCTGCTAGTTGAATTCAGGGAGACCAATCCATAGGTACATTAGGCACCAGCGTTCTTTCCACAAAGGAAAGTTTTTCAAAGAAATTTACACTTCTGCACTTTTGAGCCTGTGAAGCTTGGGGTGACCTTGCAGATCTCTGAGATGCTCTCAAGTCCTCCTTCTTATAGTTCTGGTCCAAAGCACTTGGCTTCTTATTTCCAGTGCTAATGATTGCACTCTCTTTTCTGAAAGTTTATGCATGTTCCTTATCTGGGAAAAACTGTGATTTAATTTAACTTAATTTCACTTCACTTCAGATATCATTTTGTTTTATTTTCAGTTTTGTTTAGTACTATGAATTAAATCTAGTGGTGTCTACCACCGAGTTATATCCCCAGCCCTTTTTATTTTATTTTTTTTGAGATAAAGTCTTGCAAAGTTGCCAAGAGTCTTGCTAAGTTGTTGAACTGACCTTGAACTTGCAATCCTCCTGCCTTGGCTCTCCAGTTGCTGGGATTACATGTTTGTACCACTGTGCCTGGCTCAAACTGTGAATTTTAAAAACCTTTCTGCTCTGTTCCTTTTTGAGCCAAATTGTCACTGTAAATTTAGGTATAAGCAGTCAGTAATACCTATATCACTACTTAAATGCTTTGCTGCTATCCAATATCCTCTACCAAGGAAACTAGCCCATCATCTTCAAACTCAATCTCTCACATAGTTTTGGGGACCGGACAAAATGCTTCCATTTTTTTCCAACAGTGTAACAAGGATGGCCTTTAGCACTCTCCTCCTCCTCCTCCTTCTTCTTTTTTGTATCAGGGATTGAACTCAGGGGCACCAACACTGAGCCACATCCCAGCCCTATTTCGTATTTTATTTAGAGACAGGGTCTCATTAAATTGCTTAGTGCCTGGCTGTTGCTGATGCTGGCTTTGAACTCTTGATCCTCCTGCCTCAGCCTCCTGAGCCACTAGGATTACAAGCGTGTGCCACTGAGCCTGGCTAGCACTATTCTTAATAGAGTCCACATTTCCATTGAATATCTCAAGAGCTTCATCTTTACTGTCCACATTCTTCTCAGCTTTCTGGTTTTCTGAGCCTTCACCAGAGTCACCCATTAACCTCTGCTTATAGCACTCTGGCTTTCTGTATAAAAAAATTTCAGACTCCTCTACCTCCCCAGGCATACAGTAATGATAAAGACCCAACCTCTTGGTACACATTTCCTGTGCTAAACAGTTTCTATTACTGTAACCAGAAATAAGAAACTTATAAAGAGAAAAGGTTTCTTTTGGTTCACTGTTTTGAAGGTTCCAGTCCATGATTAGTCGACCACATTTTGTGTGAGCTTGTCACATAGCAGGACATCATGGTGGGAGCATATGGCAGATTCAAACTACTCACCTCAAAGACAGGAAACAAAAGGGTGTGAGAAGGGGGCTGGTGTCCCACAGTTTTCACTCTTCAGTGTGACACTCCTAATGAACTGGCATAACTGGGACTCTGTGCCCATTAAACAATTACTCCCCATTTTACCCACTCACCTGCCTTTGGCAACCACCGGCCTCCTTTCTGTCTATGACTTGCCTACTCTGAGTGCCTCATACAAGTGGAATCATACAAGATTTGTTCTCTCATTACTAACTCCTTTCGCTTAGTATAATGTCTTCAAGGTTCATCAATGTTGTAGCATGTGTCACATTTCTTGTTCAGCCTGAATAATATTTCAATCTTTGTGTATTCCACATTGTATTTATCCATTAATCTGTGTGTGGACACTTGGGTATTTCGACTGTTTGGCTGTTGTGAATTAATGTGGGTACACAAATAGCCTCCAAGAACTATTTCTAATTCTTTTGGAGTTCTGTTTTTTATATACCCATCCACTTAGATCATATGGTAATCTTATTTTTAATATTATTTTGGTTTAGATAAGAGATGTCCTCCAGAAGCCCATATGTGAGACAATGCAAGGAAATTTAGATTGGGTTATGAGAGACTGAACCTAATCAGTGTATTAATCTACTGATAGGGCTTAACTGTAGGCAGGTAGGATGTGGCTGGAGGAGGTGGATCATTGTGGGTGTGCCTTTGGAGTATAAATTTTGTTTCGTGGAGAGTGAACTCTTTCTCTGCTTTTTGGTGCAATGTCCTGAAACGCTTTCCTCCACCACATACTTCTGCCGTGTTGTTCTGCTTCACCCCGGTACCCAGAGGAATGGAGCTGGCTGTCTATGGACTGAGATCTCTGAAATCGTGAGCCCTGATATAAAATTTTCCCCCTCTAAAACTGTTCTTATAGGTCTTTTGGTTACAGCAGTGAAAAAGCGGAGTATAGCAAAAATTACCGTATATTTTTATTATTTGGTGGAGATTTTGTCTTATTAAGTGTATTCAAAAGAGATCAGCTATAGAAAAAGATAGAGAATATATACTTTTTTATTTGGTAGAGATTTTGTCCTAATCCATTATATGCTGCATAGACAAGTTATAGGAAGAAGATAGGGAATATATACTTTTAAGTAAGTATTACCCATTAATATCAGTTCAGCATCATCCAGGTAGGGAAGAAATGAATTTAAAAAGGGATTTTTGTCAAGCATCTATCTCCCTCAACCTTTTATCATCTCTCCTTCTAATTTTTGTTCTGTGTTTTGGCAAGGGTTTGAGATTTATGTACCATAGACTATTAATGAACCTCTTCTCCTGTCCTGGGAGTACCAAGTATCATTATCATATGTTTTGAGATTGTATCTGATTTTCTGATAATTGAATGGTCCTGTGTCTTGTGTTCCTTAGTTTATAAACGTGAAGATCCCTCTGACAGCCTGGAAGCAGTGGGTGTGTGTTCAGGGAACCACAGTCTGGCTGTTCTTTGCCTCTCTGACCCCATGTCTGCCTCTCTGTGGGATTTCTTCCGGTCCTTCCCTTTTTATGACATGTAGTCTGAATATTTCTGGTCCTGAATGCAGAAGGAACTTTTTGCCCTGAGTAGTCACTATTGTTCTTATTGGGCCTAACCTCAGCAGTTGCTGGTCAGCCCTTCTTGAGTTTCCCTTGGTTTGATGCTGCCCCTCCCTTCTAGAGAGTGGCCTCCTCCCTGTTTCTGTCTCCACTGGTCCAAGTCCAGGGCCCCTTATAGCTAAAAGGTAAATTCCCCTTTCCGCTCCATACCAGGGGCTGAACTAAGCTTGCTCATAGGTGCCTGAATGAGATTGGCAGGCCCTGGACTGATGACCTGGTTTATCCTTTTAATCAGAATGAAAAAACAAAATGCCAGCAAATTGCAGACATTTTTGTGGGGCTCAGTGGTGCATGTCTTGTAATCTCAGCTACTTGGGAGGCTGATGTTAGAGAATCACATGTTTGAGGCCAGCTTAGACGACCTAGTGAGATCCTGTCTCAAAATACAGGACTGTGGATGTAGCTCAGTGGTAGAATGTTTGCCTTGCATGTGCCAGGACCTACCTACACTCTATTCCCCACCAAAAAAACTGAAGATGATATTGGAAAAGTCCATTAGATAAGGTTAGCAGACTGCTTGATTTTTTCCAAGGTGGGGAGAAAGGCATAGTCCTAGTAGGGAAAATTTATACTTGAGTGAGCTATAAACAGATTCTCAGTTTGCAGGAACTATTAATACAACCTAATCTCTTTGGAACAGAAGTTTCCAAGTCATTTAACACATATAGACTGAGCATTTACCAAATTCAGTAATCAGGACCCTCAGAATAAAACAGGAAAAGACTAGGGGTAAGAAAAATGGTGGAATGAGATGGACATCATGACCTTAAGTACACGTATGAAAACATGAATGGTGTGACTCTACTTTGTGTACAACCAGAGATATGAAAGATTGTGCTCTATATGTGTAATATGAATTGTAATGCATTCTGTGTCATATATGACAAATTAAAATTTAAAAAAAAATTTAAAAAACAGAAAAAGAGATCCTTGTCTTCACTGAGTGTATGTTTTATTATTTCAAGTAAGATTTTCTAGATTGAGGATACAGCAAAAATTACTGAAATTGTTCTTCGGCAGTTCCAAAAAAGGAAACTAGCTGAACTCCTGGTTCCTGGTGTGTTCAAGTTTGAATATTTTTAGTATTTTTCTGTCTTTGCTTGATTTGCAGTTTGGTAAGAATACTTGGAACAGTGAGAAGAGATTAATGCTGCTCAAGTCTGCCTAAGAAGGCTCCAGGAGAGGGGTCTGACACCAATACAGAGATTTGCTCAGTAGAGTCAAGAGGACATGTTTGTGATTGAGCTGGATCCTGGGTTTCAGCTCCCAACTCCAGGGTAACTGAGCAGGTTCTCAGGTTGTAGTCATTCCCTGATCCTTGCAGAAAACTCTGCCCTTTAGAGGAGAGCATCCTGTTCTGATCCAAATACCCTTTGGACCTTGGCCTTGTTGAAGAATGAGCCAGATACAGAAGCATTTCAGAAAGAAGACATTTACCTGCAAAGGGAATAGGAGAAGGCCTTGTTTGGCAAGTAAAAAACTCAAGTATTTGCAAGAAAAATTTTAAAAACTGTGAAAGTTTCTGAATGTGCATTAGCATGTTCTTGGTGGAAAAACAGGAAGTGCCTTGTGTGATTGCCATTTTTACAGACATCACAAGTCTTCAGATGCAGTACGGTAAAAACCATGGACAAAGTCCAGGTTTATGGGACATGTTCAAGGCATTATTGTTTTTAGATCAGAACCAGTTAGGTGACACTATCATTTTTGTTTTACCTCAGGCTTCTTTCTGAGCTGTGGTATGAGCAGCATTCAGTAATATTGAAGGCAAGGCAAAGTGATATTTTGCTTCTGCACCCTCCAGGACCCATAAGCGTCAGGAAGAAAAAAGAACCAAGTTTTGGAAAAACATGACTGCAGAATGTATTCTTGTCCCCATCCAACTGATAAACTTTTGTGCCAGTGGCTTTCAACTATGGCTGCTGATAATAATCAATGGGCAGTGTTTCACAATTACCAACGCCCAGCACCTTTACTTAAGAACAATTTTAATTAGTCTGCAGTGGAGTCTGAGGATGAAGATTTTGAAAGTTCCCCTGGTAAGTGTGATGCTCAGGCAAGGCTGAGAACCACTGCCTTTGACAATGCAGGGAACTGGATCCTCCTCTGCCGGCCAGAGGGATTTTTTAGGCTAATTTATGGCTTGGTTAAGCCATGCTACTGTGAAGAAGATTAACACTCTGTGCACTTCCTTTGAAAGACAAGCTGAGAGGAAGAGGTCTCCTGCCCTCTATTATCTCCACTGCTGCATGGTCAAGTCACGGAAATAGTCAACACTGTTGTGTGAGGTTCTGCCCAAACCAAGACCAATTGCAGATTTTTTGCAGGTTGCTCTTCTACATAGTTTTCACTAAGCAATTTTGAATTTTTGGCACTCAAAAATGTAGGTGTGATCTTTTGGATTTATTACATGTAAATTTGAGTCAATTCACTGTTTATGATGGCTTTTTACCATATAATAGCTTGTTTCCACAAATTATTGATTTAAATACTAGTGTAAAATTAAGATTCATTGTCATTAATTGTTTCTTTGATTTTAAAAAAAATGAAGTTGGCCAGGTGCACAGATGAATGCTGCTGGGGAGGCCAAGGTAGGGGGATCACAAGTTGAAAGTCAGCCTCAGAAATTCAGTGAGATCCTGTCTCAAAATAAAATAAAATAAAAAAGGGATGGGGATGTGGTTCAGTTGTAGAGGACCCCTAGGTTCAATCCCCAGTGCCACTAAAAGAGAGAGAGAGACAAATAAAATTGATATATGATATAGAGAGAGATATCTTGGCAATACTCCTTCAGAAATTAGTAAAGAATATTTTGATTGGGCTAGGGATGTGGCTCAAGTGGTAGCGCTCGCCTCGCATGCGTGCGGCCCGGGTTTGATCCTCAGCACCACATACAAAGAAAGATGTTGTGTCCACCGAAAACTAAAAAAAAATTTTAAAAAATTAAAAACTCCCTCTCTCTCTCTAAAAAAAAAAAAAAAAAAGAATATTTTGAGTGCCTCAAAATGTATGTGATGGTTGTAGTGAGTTCCTAAGAGTGAGAGAAGCATTTTTTCACCCTACACAAATGTTCTAGAACATCTCTGGCCTTTCAGCTTCCCTTAAGAAGTTTATATTAAGATTCTGAATTTGCCAATTCACCAAAGAAGCTGTTAATTAGTATTTATATTGTTGATTAATAATTTCTGAATAGAGATGATTATAGAAGTCTCTAAATGAAGATATTGGGCAGAACCTGGGAACCTTCTGCTTGCTTCCTTTCTCTACAGGGTCTGGTGCCTGAAAGCCTGCCGTCAGTGACCTTGGCCCTGTTTTTCACTTATTAAAATGAGCACAGTGAGAAGTAGTTTGCTACTCCTAATGAGGAGCATAATTCAGGTGTATAACTCTCTTCTCATCCTTCTTGGCACTATGAGTCTTGGGGGGAAATATTTTTTAATGGAAAAATTGAAATTGAGAAAAATGAATGCATAACAGTTACAATAAATGATAATTCCAGTTGCCATCATCTCTGCTTTGAGTGACCTAAATTTATAGCCTTGAACTCTGTTTGGGACAGGGACCTTCCTTTAGGGCAAAGTATAGCCTTTTCTGGTTCCTCCTAGAAAACCTTGGCACGGGGCAGGAAAGGAGAGGGTTTCAAGCTTGTAAGTATAATGGAGTGTGTGATACCCAAGGGTCTCCAGGGCTTTCCATGAGGAAGCAGGCTCAGTTTTTCATTGCACTCCTTCTTCATCTTCATGGATGTGGTTGGACATGAGGGTGGACCTAGTGGCCACATTCTGATCACACTATTCACTGCTAGAGGCTCCATGGGGCTAGATGGGGAAATAGACAAACTATTTTTGAGTACTGGTTGGGGCCTGTCCACTACCACCCTAGAGAAAGAAATGGTTTGGGATGGTATTTTTCTGTTGCTCACCATAACAGCCATTTCAACCTCTCAACTTTTGGAAACTTTAATGGATTCAGCATAATGAGAAAAGCTCATGGGTGGTGTGGTTGTCAAGAAGTTGACATCTAGAGTCTGTCTGTTCACATTCTCACTCTAACCCCTTGTTTTTCTTGGATCTCATTATTTAGTGTCTCTGTTCCTCAGTTGTCTTTCATGGACTTGACTATGAGATTTAATGATATCTTTGTAAAGCACTTACCATTCTGCTTCATATACATGGTTATGGGCTCAACTTTGGCCCCATCTCCTCTTTCCATATGCTGAAACCAGAGCCCCTAATATTTCAGGACATGACTGTACTTGGATATAGGGCCTTTGAAGAGGAAATGAAGTTAAAATAAGACTTTTGGTGTTTTGTGCCCTCTAATATAATAGGACTGATATTTTATAAGAGGAGGAAATTTGGACACAGGTACAGAGAGAACACAGGAGAGAGGCCTCAGGAGAAACCAGTGTCGTAAGCGTTTTGATCTCAGACTTCTAGCCTCCAGCAGAGTGAGGAGATAGATTTCCATTATACCCCAACAGTGGAACAAGGTGCCTTTCAAGGACAAGGTGTCATGGAAGTCCCACCAAATCTGTATCCATACAAACATATAAGTATAGGTGTTATACTATTTATTATTATCCTTCCTATTCTGTAGGTACTTAATCACAGGAAAAGTAAAACAGCCACAAAAATGGGAATTTAACTAGAAAATAATCTCACTTTTCCAGGAAATGAGACCATCTAAACAATGTGAAAACTAGAAGTTTTAAAAATAATTATTATGACCAAGAAGGCCAGATGATAAACTCCAAATAAGCTAAATTAGATTATGGACCATAAGTTACCAGGTTGCTCTCGCAAATCAGTAAGAAGACATGTGGCTGGTAGCTCACAAACTGCCCAGGGTTGCTCTCTGCTCAGGTACTATGCAAAGATGGATTCCTTCAGATCCAATCAACTAGTCATGATAACTGGAGCCCATCAGCAATGGGAACGTGAAATAGAAACAACACACTTTTTCATTGTTAGTTTTAAATGGGTAATATGTGCATGTAATAATAATAAAATCAAACAATACAAAGGTGAGTTAAAAAAAAAGTAATTTTAAGTCTGGGGCATATAGATAGATAGATAGATAGATAGATAGTGTGGGCTGTAGATCAGTGATAGAGTACTTGCTTAGTATGTTCAAGACACTGGATTTTTCCCAACATTGTAAAAACAAACAACAACAACCACCAAAAAAAAAAAAAAAAAAGAAGGAAGGAAGGAATCTTATACATCCCAGACTCTTAACCACAAACCCAATTAAGCAAGGCAAGCACTCAGGGTTATTTTTATGCATCTTCCAGGTATCTTGCATATATAAAATTTATTTGTATTAATACACATATATCATTGATGTTAAGTTAATTTATTTTAATTGGCAAATATTTTAATTGGCAAATAAAAATTATATATATTTATCATGCACAAGAGGATATTTTGAAACATGTCTACCTTGTGGAATGGCTAAGTTGAAAGAATTGATATACACATTAACTTGGCTTTATTTAAATATAGATTTATATCTGCTTCTGTTCAGCTCATCTTTTTTAAAATTTATTTTATTTGTTCTTTTCAATTATACATGACAGTAGAGTTTATTTTGACATATTTATATAAACATGGAGTATGCCTTATTCTAATTAGGATCCCATTCTTTTGGGTATACCTGATGTGGAGATTCACTGTGGTGTATTCATATGTGTACAAGGGACAGTCATGTTAGAGTCATTCTACTGTCTCCTATTCCTACCCCACTCCCTTCCTTTCATTCCCCTTTGTCCAATCTACTGAACTTCTATTCTTCCCCACCCCCTTGTTGTATGTCAGCATCCACATATCAGAGAGAACATTTGACCTTTGGTGTTTGGGGATTGGCTTATTTCACTTAGCATGATAGTCTCCAGATCCATCCATTTACTGACAAATGTCATAAAGTCATTCTTCTTTATGGTTGAGTAATATTCCATTGTATGTATATATCACATTCTAAAAAATCCATTCATCTGTTGAAGGGCACCTAGGTTAGTTCCATAGCTTAAATATTTTGTGCTCAGCTCATCTTAACACCCATTCTGTTTTACATAATGAGATGTTGCTCAATCTGAGAATATATTTTCCTCTACTCTTTCTTTCTTTCCTTCCTTCCTTCCTCTCTTTCTCTTTCTCTTTCTTCTCTCTCCTCCTCCTCCCTTTTGGTACTGGGGATTGAACCCAGGAGAGCGTAACCACTAAACTACATCTTTAGCTCTTTTTAAAATTTTGTATTTTATTTGTTTATGGAGACAGTGTTTCACTAAGTTGCTGAGGTTGGCCTCAAGCTTTCAATTCTCCTGCCTCGGCCCTCTGAGTTGCTGGGATAACAAGCATGCACCTTTGCATCTGGCCCAATCCTAGAATTTCTAATAAAACCTGGTAAGATATTTAAACTAAATTTCTTGTAATTTAGCTTTCTGACAGAGATAAGACCTAATTTTAAGAATATCTAAGAAGTGGTAAACCCAGTGGTGGTTTACTAATCTAAGTAAAATATCTAATATCTAAGTAAAATTAGAATGTTTAAGTGAAATTGGTAAGATTTCATGATAAACGGAGGAGACAGAAAGAAGGAGCATGCAGGCAGGACCTCAGATCCCTCACTGAGATGACCAGGTGCATCGTGGTGGCTGCAGGGAATGTGATGGGGACATGGGTTCAGTTTTAGGTGATAAGGATGAATGATTGTGAAGCTTGATATTTAAAGAAAATATTTTTGGTTGTATTAAATCTTATTATACCCAAATAAATGAACTGCTCAAGTTCAAAGTCTTTCCTATGGCATTCAAAGCTCTTTGCCATATGAACTTGACCTACATCTCCCACATCATCCTCTGTTCTCGTTCTCTACCTTTTATGTCAACCACACCAAACTTCTCTCAAAGACATCCTCCCAAATGCCCAAGAGTAAAATAGGTTATTAAACCATATAAATTTTGTGTAATGGTTTAGTACTAGTCTCCCCTAATACTCTATGAATTCTGCAAAGGTAGGAACTGTGTCTCTTTTGTGGACGTGTTTCTCCAGCATTTAGCAGAACCTGCCTTATAAACACTCCTTGCCCTAGGATTTCACTGGCATTTTGCACTTATGGTTGCTCTTTACTCAAAACTTCCCTTTCCCTGTGGCAAATTCCATGTACCCTTCAAAAACCCAGATGAAATGTCACCCTCTCTGTGAAACATTGTACAGCTCTCTCAAGTAGAGTTAATTCCTCCTTCCACATGTTCCCATAGTGTCTCTCATATGTTTTGCTTCTACCATAGCTAGAATCCTGCCATCAATATTCAATTTTCATGCATTGTTTCAACTAAATAAAAGATGTCGCAAACCAAGACCTCCCTCTTGCTGGCCTGATTCTAATTTTTAAGGTCCTGTTATCTGTCATCTTGATTTTGAAAGAGCTCACTGAAATTTTTAAGACACACACTGGAAATCAACTAGAAAAATTTTGTAAGAGTCTACACAATTAATGAGAAAGACAAGAATTAAAGTAGTAGGAATAGGCAGTTGGAAGCAGAATGAAGAGCCATTTCTGAGGGAAACTAGGAAGGATTTAATCATTCATAATTTTTTTTTTTGGTGCTTAACCCGTGAGCCACATCCCCAGTCCTTTTTAATATTTTATTTATTATTAATATTTATTTATTATTCACTGAGTTGCTTTAGGATTTCGCTAAGTTGCAGAGGCTGGCTTTGAACTCCTGATCCTTCTGCCTCAGTCTCTCAAGCTGCTTGAGTATAGGCATACATCACTGTGTAGGGCTAGGATTTAATAATTCAATGGGTGAAACTGGAGAGCTGGGTTGCAGGGAATGGTAAGACTCAGCCACAGTGAATGAGAAAGAAAGTAACTGGGTGGAAAACAAAAACATGTCAGAGAAATGATGAAGAAAACACATATATCCATTTTGATGCTGTGGTCTGGTTGGTTAAAAAGCAAAGGGAAACAAAGGTGGAGTTGGACAAAGAAGATAAGGCCTGTGGGTGAAGAACCAAGGCCTGACAGGCTAACAGGTACACATGTGCAATCCCAACTATGCAGCTACTCAGGAGGCTGAGGCAGGAGGATTGCAAGTTCAAGGCTGGCCTGGGAAATTTAGCCAGACCCTGTCTCAAAATAAATAAAATCAAAAAGGACTGGAGATGAGCTCAGTGGTAGGAAGCTTGCTTAGCCTATGTGAGGTACTGGGTTCAGTCCCAGTCCTACAAAAAAAAAAAAAAAAAAAAAAAAGCAAGATAAAGCCTTTCCTTCTCAAATGGCATCACATTACTCTCAGTAGCTCTACAAACTGATGCCCTGGTCCACTTCCTTACAGCACTGGAATTATCTCCAGGATTTGGGGCAGTATGTGTGCTTGGAACCACAGTATTGGACCAGATTTATTTCTTTAGCTACTATTATGCTGCTCATCTACAGCCACTGAATCTCTGACTGTCCTTAGGCAAGATGTTACTTGCTCTCTATTCTCCTATCTGTAAGTGGCACTAAAGTGGGATTCAGAGTGGTGTTGTGAGGATTAATTGAGATAGTATGTGGGAAAGCTAATGCATTTATACATAAGGGTCTACAAATATTTGTGGATTGAAAGATGTACCACAGTCCAAGAAACCTCAGATGTCCAAGGTGCAAGGGCAAGGATTTTGAACAACTTAACAAAGGTAAGAATGTTGGGCTACCTCTGCTATCCAGGAGACCCAGGGAGTGGTCAAGGCCCTACCTTTGGCTGCATTTTTCTTGTAAGATTTGGCTTCACCTCACCTTTTAAAATTAAAAATATGGGCTGGGGTTGTGGCTCAAGTGGTAGGGTGCTCGCCTGGGATGCGTGCGGCCCGGGTTCGATCCTCAGCACCACATACAAACGAGGATGTTGTATCTGCCGATAACTAAAAAAAAAAATAAATATTAAAATTCTCTCTCTCTCTCTCTCTCTCTCTCTCTCTCTCTCTCCCCCCCCTTAAAAATTAAATTAAATATATATATATATATATATATATATATATATATATATTGTTTTTAGTTGTAGATGGATGCAACATATACATTTATTTATTTGTGGTGCTGAGGATCAAACCCATTGCCTCACACATGCTAGGCAAGCACTCCATCACTGAGTTACAACCCCAGTCCCTTTTCAAAATGTTTTATTCTTTAGAACATGAAATGTCTTCATTGTTTCCTGCTGCAACGAGCATCTCCAGAACTTTCTTATCACACCAGCATTTGGACCTTCTTGATATCCTTGCTCCAGGTCCGTCTTTGGTGGCGCTACTCTTAATTTTTCCGGAGCATTTACTGCTCATACGTTCGCTGTGTTCTGTTCCACACGGGATGCTCCTAATTTCCACCATCTCAGCAGCCCCGAGATGCTGCCCTACTCACCAGATGTGCCATGCCTACTGCTTGCTATTTGGCACTACGGACTTGTGTGCTTGGATGTGAAATCCTTTCATTTGCCTGGATGTGCACGTGCTGGACGTGGGGATGCTTTTGTCCCCCCAGGCCAGCCGGAGACCCGGGAGAAGAGCGCCGCCAGGCGCGCAGAGGCTCAGCGGCAGGCACGGTCCCATCGCTGGGGAGCCCGGGAGCCGCCGGGACGCGCATCTTCTCTCCTGATTCGTCTGTTCCGCGGCTGCAGTTTCAGCTCGCCATGGGGCGCGGGTCCTCTGGTCCGGGTGGGTCCAGCGAAGCCGGCTGCTGAAGCCGGAGGGCGAGGGCCGGTCTCCCAGGCCACAAAGACACGCTGGGTAGCGGCTAGGTGCTGGTGGGCCAGGGTCCTCGCTTCTGCCGCGTGATCCACCCAGAAATAGCGGGCGATGGAGCGCCTCGGTTCGCTACCTGCTACAGCGGCGCGTTCCAAAGTCCGACTTTCCCAGGAGGTGACCCGTGACAGACCCCGGAGGAGGTTGCCCAAGGAGGCCTGGAGGCTTGGAGTTCAGATCTCCAAGGATCCGCCGAAAAGGTCAGCGGCAGCAAGACCACGTCTCTGGAGCCGCCAAGCTGGAGCTGGAACAGGAGTTTCGTGGTGCCGGGGCCGCGGCTGCGGGGCAGCAGCTCCTCCAGGCCGAGGTCCCAGCGAAGAAAGAGACCCAAGTGGTGGGGGTCTCCGGGAGGAGAAGTCGACATGAAACCCTGCTGCGCTGGTTCATCACCGCGATCCTGTATGCGGCCTTCCTGGGGCTGGTGAGAGCCGGGGGAGCGACCCTCTCAGGTGTCTTCTTGCAGAGAAAGCGACCTTCCCAGTTGGAGTCCCGGCTTTGCCCCCCTGCTCCCTCCGCAAGTTTTGTGACCTTGGGAGCATTAGATATTCTGCCTGGGTCTTGTTTTGTAATCATTTCAAACTGGTACAGTTCTAATCGTGGAGGGTATTTAACTTTCCTAATGTGTTTTCAATTGAAGCAGACCCTCCTTGATGTGATGGGGGAAACACAAAAGGTATTGCACAGGTCTGTAGCTACTGCCATCGCTTCCGGAATGATGCCACAGAAAAGTGCTTTTTTGGAATTCCCTCTTTCTGCTGGTGTAACTAAATTCAACCAACTGCTTAATTTTGCAAATAGGAAATAGGCCACGAGAACAGTGACTTTTCTGAATCACACAGCTGGTTGAGCGGTAGAGCCATCAACAGATCTCTTACTCTGCTAGTGATCCTATTTAACTAATCTGTCAGATCCTTAAAAGTTTTTCTTGGAGCAAAGTGCAAGTCTAGAAGCACTGTTTGCCAAACTCCTGGGCTGCCCCTCAGTTCACTATTTGTGGCTACTTCCCATCTGATGATACAATAATTGTGATTCTGGGGAGTTGGGTAAATGAGTCCAATGAGGAGAGTCATTTCTGGTCACTTTGCTCAGAGACTCAGCCTTGATTGGTCTGGTCACTTTGAAACCCTGCTGCGCCGGTTCACCACCGTGATCCTGTATTCGGCCTTCCTGGGGCTGGGGAGAGCTGGGGAAGCGACCCTCTCAGGTGTCTTCTTGCAGAGAAAGCGACCTTCCCAGTTGGAGTCCCGGCTTTGCCTTGATTGGTCTGGTCACTTTGCTCAGAGACTCACCACCCCCATTCCTAGAGTGGGAGGTGGGGGTGGTGAGAAAGAAAGAGATCTCTGATATTTGGTGAGCCCTTACTTTGTGCCAGGTCTTGTTGTAAGTCCTTTGAAGGCATGAAGTAACCACTAGAGCCAGTATTCTGACTTTTCTCCTTTTACAAAATGCTTGCTGTGCCACCTATGCACACCCTGGACTTGGACTCCTGCTGCTCAGACAAGAGGCAGCTCCTGGATAGGGAGCATAGCAGCACAAGTAGAGTCAATTGTTTTTGAATTATAGTTGAATTAGAAACATTTTTTTTTTTCTTAAAGGCATTAAGGAATTTCTTCCAGCAGGCAACCATGACTGCTTGTTCTTGCTAACACCTATTAAAAAGAAAAGGTCAGACAAGTAAAGTCTTAGCAGTTTTTTTTGCAGAAAGGAATGATTTAGGAACCAGGGACCACCTAAACCAGTAAAGGTTCAAAAAACTCCAACCAGGAAGGTGGGCAGGCAGTATCTATAGACACAACAAGAAAGTGATATAAATAAATAGCTTGAATAGTTACAGCTCATGTGCTGTTGGTGCACATTTCTGAGCAGTTTGCAGCATGTAATGGGCTAATTGCTTGGCTGCTAAGCAACTTGTTCCAAAAATATACTCAGGTGACATTAGGTATGTTGAACTCGCCCCCATACACAGGCATCATTAGGCCAAATTGAATTTAACAACTCCCCCCTTTTACTCAGCCTCTCCTTTTTGTGAGATTGAAACCTGGAGCAGTGAGGGAACCTTCTATCACCAACACAATTGACAGGTTTGCATAATTATGAAATTCACAATGTACAATGACAAATGAGTTGGATGATTCTTTATGCCTTCTTTAAGTTTTTGTTGCCATTTTGATGCCTAAAAGAAGGATGGCTGAATAAAAACATCTGAATCTTGATGGGTACAAGGTATCAAGGACACTTACAATGCCTATCAGGAGGATAAAACCAAGAAACTAAAGTACAAATATCTCCACAAACCAAACTGATCAAAATCAAACAATGCAAGTTTCATGCAATAAAGAATTCAACAGCATTAGGGTCCAATGCTCATAGTCTCTGGGGCATGATGATAATTAGGGGCATAGTTGCCCTCAAACATCCAGGTTGCCTGCAAACCAACTATTAGTGGCTGCCATGAACACACCATGTGTTCCTTTTTCTAAGTTGTTCATTTAATGTATACAGTGGCAGTGTGTAGAGAAACAGCAGTATCTCACCCATCTTTTTTTTTTTCTTTTGTTTTAGAGCTGTGGACTAAACCCAGGGCTTTATATATGCTAAGTAAACATTGTTCTAACAACTGAGTAATACACCACCACGCCCAGATGATCAGCCATCTTTTAAATTACTCTTTCTGTACTGACAAAATCAAGGGAATGTTAAACACAACATTGTTTGGTTTAACACCATAAACAAGCTCCACACATGGGCAAGAAAGACATATGAAACACAATTTTTTTTCCCACTAAGTACTTTGTTGAGCATCCATATTCTCAGCATCCAATCAGAGAGTGGCTTCTACTGTTCTGAATTCCTGGGAAGTCTGATTAGCTAGAATATCCAAAACTTCCCCCAACTAATGTGTTAGCTTCTAATTCCATACCATGGCACTTTACTACTGCCAAGAGTGAACACCCAGAACCCTGTTAAAAACTTTCATATTTTCAGTGTTGGTGTGAATTTTGGCCATTGACTGCTTTGGTCTCTGATTATGGAAGGTATGGGAACTTTCAGGGAAAGCTCTTCAGAAGGCAGTAGTGAGCCAGGCAAAATAGCAACATTTGAACCAGGGTAGATGCAAAACCAGGTAGACAAATTCTCCAGTCTCTTGGAGGCTGAAAAGAGTGTCATCTAGTGGCCATCCAGCAGCAGTCTATGAAATTCATCACTCTTAAGTCTGCAAAGCACTGAACAAGGTCCAGTGGGAAATTTGTGTGTGTGTGTGTGTGTGTGTGTGTGTGTGTGTGCGCGTGATCCCTTTATAGCATGCTGTGAGGGTATGAAACCTTGTTTATTGTAAAGGGATGTTCCTGGATTTAGTGTGATGTAATACTTGTATTTGTAGCTCCACAGGTTATCCTCGGGTCTTGTGTACACAATGTACTTTGGCAGACATCACTCATGATTTGCACACACATATGTAATTCCTAGTTCTTTCATATGCACAATTTTTCAGACATCACCCAGACAAGTTTTCTATATTTGGTAGAGATCAGATTGATTTCTTCTATGTGTAGTATTTCTTTAAGCATTTTAAATAGTGCTGGCTTAGTAGTCAGGAATTCTTTTAGTTCTGCTTGTCCTGGAAGGATTTTATTTCTTTGCCAATTCTGAAGATAGCTCTACTGGATACAGTAATCTTGGTTAACAGTTATTTTCTTTTAGGGTGTGGAATACATCATTCCAACCTCTCCTGTTTGTGCTGGGAAATTACATGTTATTTTGATTGGTTTACCTCTAAACTTGACCTTACATTTTATTCTTGAGGCTTTTAAAATTCTATCCTGTCCTATGTGCTAGGCATTTTAATTATAAGATGCCATGGAGAGGTTCTTTTGCTTTTTCTTCCTTTCTTATTCTTGTTCTTTTTTTCCCCTTCTCCCTTGGACTGAAGGTTGAACCCATGATACTTTACCACTGAGCTACATCCTTGATCCTTTTTTCAGTAAGTCACTGAGGATCTTGCTAAGTTGCTGAGGCTGGTCTCACACTTATGATCCTCCTGCCTCAGCCCCTTTAGTTGCTGGGATTACAGGTATGCATCACCATGCATGGCCAGGTTCTTTTAAACCTTTTCTATTGGGGATTCTGAATGCATTCTGTATCTGATTCCAGCTCATTCTCAAGGCCTGGAAAGTTTTATTTCCTTGAAGAGGTTATCCATGTTATTAACCTTCATCTCAGAATGCTCTTTGATTCCAATTATTCTTAACTTTGTTCTATTGGTGTTGCCCTATAATTCTGTATATTCTGGTCATGGTTACTTATTTTCTTTAATACTGTCAGATTGTTCAAAGGATAGCCACCTGTCTTCCAGCCCTGTGATTCTGTTTTATGCTTGCTCAACCCTATTAGAAGACTTTGAACATTTTATTTGATTTATTGTGTCTTTCATTTCCAAGATTTACATTTGGTTGTTTTTCAATATCAATCTCTACCTCCTTATTGTATTTCTCATTCATATCTTGAACTAACTTCCTAAATTCATTGAATTGTTTTCCATGTTCTCTTTGGAATTCATTGATCATTTAAATAATTATTCTTTTGAATTTCTTTCAAAATATTTACATCTTAACTATTTACATAGAACATTAGTCTAATAACATAAAAACCGAGAACACCATCTGGGCATTTATCCCTTTCAAAGATCAGAGATAAAAGCGTTCACCTTTTTTTTCCCAGTCTTTCCTACAGATAAGTCCTTGTTCACACTGCAATCATCAGCCAATTAAATTCTGGCATTTTCCCAAGCTACTGTATGAAAAGGATTTTGAAGGCCACTACTATACAGAATATTGTAATACAGGACTCTCTCATTCACCAATTCTGGCATACTTCTGAAATATCCCCAACATTTTCATTTCATTTCTGTCCAAGAGGCTGGGTACCAGGTATAGTATATAATCACAGGTACATGTAACTTCAAGATTACTGCCAATAAGCTCTGAAAATTGAAAATGACAAGTATAGTGAATCTTTTGATTTTTTTTTTTGTACCAGAGATTCAACCCAGGGGTGCTTAACCACTGAGCTACATCCCCAGCCTTTTAAAAATTATTTTATTTAGAGACAGGTTCTTGCTGAGTTGCTTAGGGCCTCCATTAGTTGCTAAGCTTGGCTTTGAAATTGCGATCCTCCTGCCTCAGCCTCTCACGCTGCTGGGATTATAGGTATGCACTATTGCACCTGGCTTCTTTTGAATTGAAAAAGGAGGGGAAACAAGAACCAAAATAAATAGAGAGAAAGAGAAAACAAGAGAATTTAGCTATTAGAGAGAAAGAGAGAGAAAGAAAAAGAGAAACAAGACCCTCCCCCAAAAAATCCCCAAATAAATGAAACCCTCAATCCTCAAAAGACAAAACAGGAAATATAAAAAATTATTTTTAAAATGATGAAAAGAAGGGAAAAATAAACAGTTATGTATATTAATGTATATCCATCAGACAATCAACACAGCAGTTGAGAGAGAGAGAGAGAGAGAGAGAGAGAGAGAATTATTAATGAAAATTGTCTTTACTAAAGTGGTCAAAACTGTTGACAACTTAGATGTTCATTGCCTATGCCAGACTGCCCTTCTTTCCATTTTTCTTGAGCTATATATGCCTTAGAGAAAGTACTAGAGTTTGTTAAGTCTTTCCTCTTTTTGTATTACTCACTGAGCTGCCAGCTGGAGTGGCCGGGAGCTGAAGCTGGTTGAATTAGTTCTCAGCTTCCTATCTCCCAGTATAAATTAAGACAGAATGGAAAGTACTGTTGATTGGAGTTTTACATGGACAGACCAAATTCTGCTACAGATTTCTAAATGTGATGGTGCAACAGCTGGGGTTTAGCTCTGATCAGGCCTTTGGGTCTTTGTCAAGTGACATTTGCTCTGGAGAGATTAGATCAACATACCCAGAGGGCCAGGCAGATGCTGGGCATCTGGATTTCAAGAGTCTACCAAGAATTCTACTTTTAGGGTAGGGGAGCCAACCCTCCACAGATCTCACACACTTCAATGCCAATGAATATGGCCTTCCCAGGCTCAGTCTACAAGTATAATCCCTGAGTGTAATCATGGCAGCCTGTTCAATTTTCCAATCCTCTTAGGCTAATCATATAAGCTCTCAGACTTGAAGGGCAGGCTAGATGCACTCATCTTCTTATCTATGACTTGAAACAAAAACCTTTGATCCTCAAAATACTTGAATGTCCCTGTGTACAATTTTTTTTTTCTGTCAGGTACATATTCTGCTAGATACACCAGAGGCCACATGATAGGTGGTTTCTGGGACAATATAGCAATATTTGCTTTGATCTCCTGGGCTCCTGCAGCAGCAAGCTATAGCACAGTCTCTTCAAGATGTCTTCCCACCTCGGCTCTCTGCTTGCCAGAGTAAAAACATGGAGCACTTTTCAAATACCATCTCACTGTGCATCTTCTGGTTCAGTTAAGTTCAGACTGCTTTTCTGTTCTATAGGTTTTTCTGTGCCAAATTTCTCCATTGTGTTTCTCTTTCTTTTTGTGTTATCCCTCTCCTCTGTGGTCAAACAATGCTACTGCTGCTACTACCACTGGCTTGGCCCCAATGTACTTTTTCTTGTCCTTTGTTAAATGCACCCAAATTTTTGGACTCCTAAGAGTCTCTGACTTTGCTATATTGAATTTCAGTGTATTCTTTCTTTCACCCACCTCCCTGAGAAGCAGTACGCTCACTGAGATATGGAGCAACTGGAAATGCAGCCTTCCTTTAATCCACTGTCTTGAATCTCCCCCAGAGTACAGAGTTTTAAATCATGGAACCTATAAAGACTCAACAAGGACAAGGCATCAATCACTCCATGACTACACACAAGAGCAATGGATTTCCATCTACTTAAATACCATTTTTTTTCCTCCAGATCAGGTGCATAGCACTGTTTATTAAATGGACTTTGTTCGAACAGCATGTCTTCACAATTTTAGCATTTACTGAGTTAATACAAAATCTACCAAGTTATTTCCTTAGTATTCAATTAATTCTTATTGTGCTTGATGTAGGATTAAACATTAGCTTGATTTTTATAAGCCATTTGTGTTTTTTTTTTTTCATTTTAGTTCTGAGAATTCTTACCCAGTGCAATGAAATGATGTTATCAGATGTCTATACTTGACAGAGTACTTTCCATGAATATCCTTGAACACACCGGAAAGGAAAGTAGCACACTAAAAAAAATTAACTTTGAGTGATAAGACTTAAAATGGCCATAGTTAAAGTTCTGATGATTGGTTTTTACCATAGTGATGAATGGACAAGAATGTTTGGCTACTTGGTTGCAAAAAAATATTTTTAAGATAAAACTAGAATTATGACTAATAGTGTTATCTTTGGACTATTAGATGTCTATGAATTTCATAGTTTCTGAAACATGTATTACTAATATACCCATTTAACTATAACTCAAATTTTAGCATTACTTATTAAATAACAATGATTCCCACATAATGTAATATCAAACAAGCTTAATTAGTTTACTATATCTCTTTCTTAAAAAGAGTGATATCCTTTTGAGATATTCTAAATACACATTTGGAAAATCCCAAAATTAATTCAAAATCAAGAAAAAGGCAATTTAGAATAAGTTATTTTTCTTGATGACAAATTTTACATTGTAAAGATAACATAAGCTTATTTTATCTTCAATGTAGGTAGGGAAAGTTGTGTGTCTGTATTATATCTAATGCTGAAAATTGAAAGACATGTCTGTTTCATATAAGTCATGAATACTTTATGAACCAAAGACTATCCAATTCACACAAACCTGAAAATAATGTGAATTAGTTCTTTTTTTTTTTTTTTTGAGAGAGAGACTAATTCATTTATAAAAGCAATTATTTTTCTTTTTTTTAAATTAATTTTTATTGTAGGTTGTTCAAAACATTACATAGTTCTTGATATATCATATTTCACACTTTGATTCAAGTGGGATATGAGCTCCCATTTTTACCCCATATACAGATTGCAGAATCACATCAGCAATTATTTTTCTTAAAGCAAAGAAAGTAGAAGTCAGTATCATAAGGACATAAAATATCACATACACATCATACATAGAGACATACATCAACATATAAACAGAAGCAGATCTTGCATCTTTCATTTAAAAAATTTGGCCATGCATCAGATAAAACAATACAAAACTCATGTAAGTATTAAGGAATATCTAAGTTCAAAAATTTTTTCTGACCAGTGTTACAAAGTTTCCTTCCCAACTATCTAAAGCCTTTGACTAACTTTTTTTTTAATTTTTTTTTTTTAGTTGTAGATGGACACAATACCTTTATTTTATTTAATTTGTTTATGTGGTGCTGGGGATCGAACCAAGTGCCTCACATGTTCAGAGCCCATGATTTTGAAAACTAAGTTAGTGGATGTCTCATGAAGTGGATTTCCAAACTCCTGTGTCTCAGATCCTTAGATTTGGAGAAACCCATTTTCAAAAGGTACCTACTTCAGTTTTCCAACTGTATACAGCCCAGTTAATTTTCAGATCCAATGTGATCCTGTTAATAGTCAACTAGATGTTCTTTTGTTCAACTCAGAAATTATGAATGGGTAAAGTGAAGCTCCCTTAGTGTTAGTAGCTCTCAGTTTCCAATATTAGTGACTCTCCTTGCTGCTCTCAGCTGTAGGAGACAGCAGCTAGTGGAAGCTCTCTGGAACTCCTCCAGCAGACAGAATTAGTGGCTCTCTGTTTCACTCTGTCACTCTCCACTATTTCCTGACTTTTAGCATTTTCATCTCCATCTCCTGGCTCCTTTCAGGGCCAGAAGCCTTTGGTGTTACCAGCTCTTAGTGTATCCAGTTCAGCCTGCTCTACTAGAGGAAGAAATCATGCATAAGCAAGATTAAAAAACAAAAACAAAAACCCAAAAGAGGTTTTATTAGGACTAGTGCTGCAGCACAGGGGATGGCAGCTTATGTAGGGAAAAAAGGCACGATCATGCATTTTGCAGTGTCCTGCTGGCTATTTTAGACTTTTTGTTTGGTTATGAGTAGGGAAAGAGCTCTTCATTGACCTGATTGTGGACTGCTGATGTAAAGAGGCAGAGTTATCCAGAGAGGCTATGGGACTATATCATGCTGGATGGCCCTGCAATCAAAGCTGCAGCAACCAAAGAAAAAGGTTCCATTCAGCCTTGAGGTGTTTGGAAAAGCTGTAGCTATCAAAGATGGAAGAAAGAAAAATTCAAAGTACTCCCCAGGAAGCACTGAGCCCTGGACCCTTCTCTTCTGTCTCATTTCTTCTAAGAGATTTTATCGTCCTTAATCTTTTTAAAAAAAAAAAAAAAAATATATATATATATATATATATATTTTTTTTTTAGTTACACACACACACACACACACACACACACACACACACATACACGTCAATGAACCTTTATTTTATTTATTTATATATGGTGCTGAGGATCAAATCAAGTGCCTCACAAATGCTAGGAAAGTGCTCTATCACTGAGCCACAACCCTAGCCCCTATCCTTCTTAATCTTAAGGAGTCACAAGTGAAGTTCTCTGTCTTCTGTAATTTATTCCTGCTGACAGAGGCAGTGACCCTATGGTTTCCTGGAAGCATGAAAATCTATTATTGACCACTCTGCTGATTTGTAGGGGCCTGACTTTTCTCCCAAGGGCACTGGCTGGAAGCCTTGCATTGTAATTAACTTGACATGGGTCTGCTATAACCTAAAAAAGAAGTCAGCTGTTTAATCCTGGCATAAGAAGAATCATTGTAAATTATAGGGTAGAGGCACAGAAAGGAAATAGGCTGACGGAAGCCAAATGAAAATATTCATGCTCCTTTGTCACCTTTAGGCCACCATTAAACTGCACAGAGATTTAGTATATTCTAGGCTCAAAGGATTTAATATCATCATTTTTGCTCACATCATAATGCAGTTCTGTGTTTTCAGATCATTTATCCTACCTCAGGTTGTAGTGTTCCCACAAATGGATGATTTGATCATTATTGCTAATCTCCTCAGAGGATAAACTGCGTGGCAGGTCTGGGAGTACCCTGGAGTGGATCCTGTGAGCTGCCTATCTAGCTGAACCAAAGATCAAGTGCTCTTCCCGGCCTGAGAGTAGAAAATCGTGCCCCTGTCATCACCACAAGTTTTGAACCAAGTGAACGTTTAGATTGTGTTGGTCAGGGAGGAGAGCCCTCCCTCCTTTTGTGTTGGTGATGGGAGATGGTGCTCAGGGGCTACCTTTTTGGTTCTTTCTCTAGCCATTTATTTTGAGTCCCTGCATTTAATTGCAACCAGGAGATATGGGGGAGGGGTAGAGTCTTACCAATAAGGTAAAAAGGCAAACAAAGCTCAAGGAAAAAAAAGCAGTTTTATGAACTAAGTGCCCTGTGGGCCTGGATATATGGGAGCTTTCTCGTGTTACAATAGCTGGTGAAATGCCCAGAGCCCCTTCTCAGGTCCAGTTTAGCTCTCTCTACTTTGTTTTACCACCACATACTCCACCTTTTGGGGATACATTTCTCTCCTCGAAATGACCCATGGGACGGAAAGGGCTGAAAAAGGCTAATTCATGTATGATCTGTTAACTAATATCATTGAAAAACATCATGATAAGATATGATAGAAAAACTTGCTGTACCTGCCAAACTATCAAAATAATAGCGATCTTTGTTCATTTTGGAGGCTTGGAAACAGTTAGAGGAGCCTCAATTTAATTCTCACTCTCTCTTACCTCCCTCCTCCTTCCTTTAGTGCTTTGCCCTCTTCCACCTCTAAACTACTCTTGTTGCCTTCCTATAAACAGAACTCAAGCGTCTGTTATTTATTTATTTATTTATTTTTAAAAATCTTCTCAGCTATTCCCTGCATCCCAAAGTTTTAGAATGAATAGCTAAAAACTCTTATGGGTACATATTGAACCATGTCGCTAAGAAAAGACCACCAACTCCAGTTTTAAATCAAATTAAAGCAAGCTTGTATTGTGTACACAAGAGCTGGCCAGGACTGTCTCTCCCAAAGCTGGCCTAGAGCTCAACACCCCAGCTTTCCAGGAAAAAGTTTTTATAGTACAAAAAGTTGCAAAGGGTGGGCGTCTTGAGAAGTTATAGCTAACAGGATTTTGACAAGCATAATACAAAGGCAGATAATAGGTTAATGACCTACATGGCTTAACATTTCAAGGTAGGGAATAATTTTAGATCCTAACATCAGACTTTATGAGGTGCTGTTGAGGTTTCAAAGAGGGCTGTTATCTGGTCAGGAAAAACCAGGCATGGGTGAGTTCAAGGCACAGGCAGGAATTCCACACAAGTTTAGAAATTGCAGTAATTTGTAGTAAAACAGAAATTAACTTTTCATGACTTTGTGAAGAGATGGCTCCCAATCTTTTTTTTTTTTTTTTTTCAAAGAGAGAGTAGGGGAGGGAGAAAGAGAGAGAATTCTTCAATATTTATTTTTTAGTTCTCGGCGGACACAACATCTCTGTTTGTATGTGGCGCTGAGGATCAAACCCGGGCCACACGCATGCCAGGCGAGCGCGTTACCGCTTGAGCCACATCCCCAGCCCGGCTCCCAATCTTAAAATGGAACTAGTCTGGGTTCATCATGTGTCCTGTCCACTTAGTTTTGAACCTCATGCCATCTGATTTTCTTTACATTTTTATTTAAATCTTTTCCATCAAATTGAGTTGAGAGTCTCTGTAGCTTTTTAAAAATATATTTATGTTTTAGTTGTAGTTGGACTCAATACCTTTATTTCACTTATTTATTTTTATGTGGTGCTGAGGATCGAACCCAGGATCTTGTGCTTGCAAGGTGAGCATTCTACTGCTGAGCCACAACCCCAGGCCCAGAGAGTCTCTGTAGCTTTTGACATGTTGCTAGTTTTCATTTTAAAAGTCTCCTCTTTTAGATTCTAAAACATGCCAATTTTTTAATGTCTATGCTTTTTGGTCACCTATTATTTATTGATTGTATGTCTTCCCTTTGTCCCCTACATACAGATAATTTTTCAAGGTTCACCCCTAGCCTTTTGTCCTTCCTATGTGGATGACAGGCCATCATTAACTTTTCTTGAATTTTAGGCCTCCTTCATAACAATCTGCTGTCAGCCCTACCTGCACCATGTTTCTCCCAAGAGAGCTCTATAGCTTACTCAACATCAAACCAAAACTAATTTTACCCACCTATGAGTAAAATTAGTGGAACTATCATTTTCCCATTTGAAAAAATTTTTAATCTTAAATCTACAAATAAACAGCTGCTAAGACTTACAGATTTCCCATCTGCAATAATTTTCTACGTTTGCCTTTGTTTCCATTTTTATTAACCTAAAATATGAAGGTTCAGGACCTTCATATTTCTGGCTTAATTTTTCAAAATTGACCTTACCCTAATCCTTGTCATTTTCACTTTTCACAATTTCTCTACCCACATCTGTAACTTAGAAATTTTTGTCTGGTGGGAGCTTAGAAAAAGGGGTGTTCTGAAACAATAGCCAAGGCCTATTCCCAGAGTTTTAACAGGCCTGGGGAATTAGAGGTCTAGGCAGGGGCTCTTATTCATTGTCAGCACTGATGTCTTATACACCCAGGTTATTTTAACATACAGTGTAATTTAGGCTAAGAACCATTGTTAGCCAAATTAGAACTGTGATTTTTAAAAAACATTCACCTAATTTGCATATATCACTTTCCTTAGCTAGTTTTTGTCTTATTCTTTTCCTATGTCACTTATTTTTGTTGTGGACAACCATTAATCCATTGTTTTAACAAAATTTGTTAATCTTATTGCTTATAAATTAACCTGCAACTCTTCATGTCTCCTAGTCAAACTTCCCACCCCACTCCTAGCCATTTGCTTTATGTACTTTATTTTTACAACTAGATCATGACATTAGGCAAGAAACCTCTCTGAATCTGAGCTTCTCATTCCTAAAATAAGAAGGCTAGGTTATATGACTTCTGCATTTTCATTTACATGAAACTTAGAATTTTATTTAAATAAGTTATCTTACTATTGGTGAATAATGCTTTTAGTATACTTTATCTAAATACCAGTTTAAAACAATTCTCTGGTAGTTTTTGTAATTAGTTTATTGCTACATCAATTCATCCAATGAAAACATGATCAGGAACACTAAAAGACCACTATCTTTTCCTTGTAATAGTCCATATATGATTATTCTTGGATTCCCACCCCCCCATAAAAATACAGCTGTTTTTGGTTATACTTGCCTGCCAGGTGTTCAAGACCCCTATATCCACCAAAAATCAACTTCTGTCCTTCTGCTTTTAAGGACACTTCAGGCTGCCTGGGGGTTATTTGAAAGTCTTATGAAAAGTCTCTTGACTCTCAGTCCTTTCCTATACCAATTGTATCATCTGCCAGGATGAGCCAGTCTAACTGACAATGTGACTTTCCTTGAAAGCACTGGGGATATTACAATCCCCAATGACTCTCCTCTTGTGGAACGGGTACCTTTAGGATTCTAGTCTCTAGGATCCTCACAATTGCTCTGAATGGGAGGCTGGGTATCTCCTGGATTTTCAGGGCTCTTTTAGAGGGGTCTTGTCACCCTCTGGGTCCTGCTAACCTTGGAGAGTTCGGACCAAAATCCTGGCTGTCCTCTTAGTCCTTTTATCTTCCTTGGCTTTAGCCTCCA